>NC_134405.1:251234269-251534769 GCF_038048845.1 Mixophyes fleayi
CAGATTACATACCACCTGCATGATAAGGATGATAAATTCCACCAGATTTGGGCTTCTTGGCTTTACTTATAGCCCCATACCTCTTGCACCAACTCCTTCCTCCTAAATAAACTCGGCCTGACTCTTGACCCTCGATGCTGTTTCCCTTCCCAGAGAATCTAAGTAGTAATCTCCTCTGAAACTTTTTTTTTTTGCCCCTATTCTATTTATTTGTTTCTCTTCTTAAAATGGGAAAGATTAGGGTAGGGAATTGTGTGGATAAAGGGAAGTGTGTTCTCTTTTTCTTTCAGTCTTGGTGGCGACCAGTGCCCCCCCCTCTCCCCCCTCACATTATATTGTTATAAAATGTTATCGTTTCTTGAGTATTCTGGATAACAATTGTATAATTACCAGTCTGTTTATTGACAACCTCTGGCTATTTTATATATTTACTATTTAAATATTTTCAGTTTCATTGACATATGCCCATGACATGTACTGTTTTCTGTTTTTGTTTCCTGCCCTGCAAATGTACTAATTGTTGATTCTTATTTGTACATGATTGCTATTTTTCAAAATAAATAGTTAAAAAAAAAAATATTGTATAGTTTCACTCAAACCATGAACATGCATGTATTTGCTCAAAATAATCTGAACTGAGCCTGTTCCTTTTATTTTGGAAATGATCACCCAATATTAATTGACAGTTATATGAAAAGTGTGCCAAATTGATAAAAATGCAGGCATCCCAGGACACAGCCGATACACAGTATGCGATAAGCAGCGTTGAAAATGGCAGCAAAAAAGTTACATTCACAATAGGAAACACCAGTCAGTAAAAGTGAAGTAAACAGACATATGAGCAAGACCTGGACAGGGAGTAAACAAACTTGAGAATTTTAATACTATACTTAATTATTATTTAGCATGCTATTTCACTTCATAACACATAGGTAAACAATGCAATATTTGTATACAGAAAAATAGTCATTGGGAAAAAGTAATATAAATCTAATCACTCGTTTGTGCAGTTGCCCATGTGTAATAACCACATGGGGGCTGTAGCAGTAAACCTATTTTGATCTCTTTCATCTCCAGATTATACCTACTTACTCCTATGGTACTACATGTGCTATTTTATCAACAAAACTCACTGTATTTTCCATTTAAATTATATAACCTGAAATGCTTATTTTAGCAGATTTTAGCCTGCTGAGACATATTCATTCTCACAATTAGTAGAAATAATTTCTAGAACTACTTATTGCATTTGGTACCCCAAAGAAAATGATGTAAACTGTTATGGACTTAGTAAAATTCATAACAAAGGCTTCTTGTTTTCCAGAAAAACATCAAGTTTTACTACTACATATTCCAGTCCTATTAATAGTCTATAAATAGTCATGCGGGAAGAATTTTTGCTTGGTATTTCAGACATTTAAAAGAACATTAACTCTATTTTGTATTTTCCATTTGTTTATGTCTTATGTAAATATTAAAATATTAATATATAACAACTTTCATGTACAAGTAATTTTGATAGCTTCTATAAAGGTATTAATACATTTAATACAAGATTATTTTTCTCATTTAATCCCCTAGGGGTATATTTACTAAACTGCGGGTTTGAAAAAGTGGAGATGTTGCCTATAGCAACCAATCAGATTCTAGTTATTTATTTAGTACATTCTACAAAATAACAGCTAGAATCTGATTAGTTGGCAACATCTCCACTTTTTCGAACCCGCAGTTTAGTAAATATACCCCCTTATCTCCTCTGAAATAAATCGTATGTCAGTCTTATATATGAGATAATCCTGACACAATAAAAACATTTAGGCGCCTGACCGGTTTGATATCTTTGGTCAGATTGATGGAACTGCAAATCTGATCGGGAGCAGGCAAATGGAAAGCTGGAAAAAATAAGTTCTTATAGCCTGAGTACAGGAAGCGCTACAGATCATCTTGCACCTCTGCATTCATCTTTCATCTATGCTAGACACTGTTAAGTAGAAAAAAAAAATAAAAAAAAAAAAATATATATATATATATACACAAGTTAACCCGTGCATGATACTCATGCATTCTAGTCAAATCAAGCTACTTAAGGTGTTAAAAAGGTTCTTGTCATGCATTTGGGGCTAAGCCAGGCCTCCTCAGGGGAAGAGCGTTACTTCCCGACGCAAGCGCCCTTTTTTAACGTGGTTTTGTCCACATGTCACCACCTCATCATTTTTTTCCATCACCTCATCCTTCATCTTTATCGCCACATCTATCCCGATGTCTATCCAGACACAGGGATCTCTCTCAGCGGTCCTGAGTATCACACTCCTCTCGCTCTGTCACCCCTGGCAACCACCAACCACTCCCCATTGTCACCCCCGGCAACCACCAACCACTCCCAACTGTCACTTCTCCTTCAAGAAATATATATATTTTTTTTTTAAATCTTTATAAACACTTTTAACAATTAACAAATTAAATTAACAAATTAAAAACATCTCAGTATACCAAATTTCAGCCCTTTCTGAGTTTTTTCCCCCACACACACACTAAGAATTTAGTAGGTCAGTGTATAACTCCACCCAGCAGGTGGCGCTGCAGCTTGGTTTTTTTTACCCACACACACACAGACTAACACACGCCACTAGGCTTTTATTATATAGATAGTAATTTAAAGAACTTTGTAATCCAGTAAAATAGGGAATCAATGATCATTTTTTTGCCGATCCAGTATAAACTATATATCATCAGAATAAAAAGTCTCCATGTGATAGCCTTTGTTTGTCAGGTATAGACCCATGGTACTGTGTCATGTAGGATTCATCATTCAAAAGTATTTATAGTTGCTAATGCAAAATGCCTGCTTTTTTACGCAGATTGCAAATTGCCTGCTTTTTTACCAATAGTTAAGATGGTAAATTATTCTGTACTGTAGACTATATAAAACATGCAATGAGAGACTTGTGCATAGGGGGAGAAGCTGACACACACAGAGGACTGCAAATGGATAGATGTTTGATTGATCTCAGTGTGGAAGCCGTGTGCTATAAGACCATACTTACTACAGGTGCATACAGGTTTAACCTTCAATATCAGTGAAATACAAATGCAATAGATAAAAGCAAATACACTTATTTTCAAAGTGGTTTTCAAGCATCCATGATAATAGATATAATGTCCGCTAGTTTTGTGTCCAGAGCTAATTGCAATTACCACAACTGGGGTTTATTGTCCACATTTGTATCCTGCTTGTCCCTCGTTTCCTCCTCAGTAGGAGCAAATACATGTAAAAGAGGGGGTAAAAGAAAACAGCTTGTAGTGCAATACGTATTCACCATTTAATTTCAGAGTAAGTTAAAAACAGTCACATTTAGATAAATGAAACAGACATTAATGGGTTTCTTTAGTTCCACTACAGCGCTGTACGCTTCCTCCTGGTTTCTCTCCGGCTGCTGCTACAAGCTGGTAATCGAGCC
This sequence comes from Mixophyes fleayi, assembly GCF_038048845.1. Lineage (NCBI taxonomy): Eukaryota > Metazoa > Chordata > Amphibia > Anura > Limnodynastidae > Mixophyes > Mixophyes fleayi. Next base: position 251,237,728 of record NC_134405.1, read on the forward strand.
GCAGATAGGTTTCAAACAGCAGAGGGAACTCCGTGATGGTCTGTTACGTGTTCTACTCCAAATGGACCCAACGCGTTTCATCACAGCAAGTGACTTCATCAGGGTTTGTATGTTGCCTTCTAGGGCCGTCCTTAATATGTTCTCTTGTGGCCAATGAAATGCCATCTTTTACGATGTATTCAAATAACTGATTTCTCATACTGAATGTCTGTATGTAACGAGATATCTAACAAGTTGACAAACTGGTAAAGTGTTAGAGTGTAAATTTACCTCTCATGTTATTATGAGTATTATTGTGTTACACTTCATTGAGAAATCAAGCAATTTGAATACTTGTTTTTAGACCTTTTTGTCAGATGTTGTTATGAAATACTGAAGTAAAATTACAAGCATTTCAAAAGTGCCAAAGGCTTTTATTGACAATTACATTAAGTTTATGCAAAGAGTCAATATTTGCAGCGTTGACTCTTCTTTTTGAAGACCTCTGCAATTCGCCCTGGTATGCTATCAATCAACTTCTGGGCCACATACTGAGTGATGGCTGCCCATTCTTGCCTAATGAATGCTTGGAATTTGTCAGAATTTAGAAATTTTTGTTTGTTTTGCACTCCCTTCTTGAGAATTGACCACAGGTTCTCAATGGGATTAAGGTCTGAGGAGTTTCCTGGCCATAGACCCTAAATTTTGATGTTTTGATCCCCGAGCCACTTAGTTATCAATTTTGCCTTATGGCAAGGTGCTCCATCATGCTGGAAAAGGCATTGTTCGTCACCAAACTGTTCTTGGATAGTTGGGAGAAGTTGTTCTTGGAGGGTGTTTTGGTATCATTCTTTATTCATGGCTGTGTTCTTAGGCAAAATTGTGAGTTAGCCCACTCCCTTGGCTAAGAAGCAGCCCCACACATGAATGGTCTCAGGATGCTTTACTGTTTGCATGACACAGGACTGATGGTAGCGCTTACCTTTCCTTCTCCGGACAAGCGTTTTTCCAAATGCCCCAAACAATCTGAAAGGAGATTCATCAGAGAAAATGACATTACCCCAGTCCTCAGCAGTCCAATCCCTGCACCTTTTGCAGAATATCAGTCTGTCCTTGATGTTGTTCCTGGAGAGAAGTGGTTTCTTTGCTGGCCTTCTTGACACCAGGTCATCCTCCAAAAGTCTTCATTTCACTGTGCGTGCAGATGAACTCACACCTGCCTGCTGCCATTCTTGAGCAAGCTCTGCACTGGTGGTGCCTTGATCCCGCAGCTGAAACAAATTTAGGAGACGGCCCTGTTGCTTGCTGGACTTCTTGGGTGCCCTGAAGCCTTCTTCACAACTTCTCCTTGAAGTTCTTGATGATCTGATAAATGGGCAGCACAGTGGCCTGGTGGTTAGCACTTCTGCCTCACAGCACTGGGGTCATGAGTTTGATTCTTAAACATGGCCTCATCTGTGTGGAGTTTGTATGTTCTCCCCGTGTTTGCGTGGGTTTCCTCCGGGTGCTCCGGTTTGTATGCTGGATCCAGGGCACTTGCGTAGGTATCGGCTGTACTTTATTTATGGAATTGTTACTTCTTGCATCTTGCTATTAAATCTCTTTGTGCATTGGAACCACACAAATCGCAGCGGACCATGTTTATTGGTAAGCGATAAAATGACTTTAATAACGTCAACACTCTCACCTGATGTCAGCTGGTTCTTTTGTGGCAGGGCTGAAATGCAGTGGAAATGTTATTTTTGGGATAAAGTTCATTCTCATGGCAAAGAGGGAAATTAATTGCAATTCAGCTGAACATTCTTCTTGACATTCTGGGAGTATATGCAAATTGCCAGTATGAAAACTGAGGCAGCAGACTTTGTGGAAAATAATATTTGTGTCATTCTCAAAACTTTTGGCCATGACTGTACTTAGCTTTTCACTATCATCAGTTAACAGCCGTGTTCAATAAGTGTATATATGTGCAAAACAGCTTCTCATTAAGACTCCAGCAATACACCACCACTAGAGAAAGTGCACTCATGGAATTCACAGATCTGTCTGTTATACAGCCAAAGTGATACAAATCTACTCTGCTTTTACTCTGCCATTCCGCAGAATGCCATTCTGCATTATTGTTATAAATTTGCATTTTGCATTAAGAACAGAGTTGGGACAATGATGGTCAATTCATTATGCTGTGTGGCGTGGTAAGGGCAAGGCTGGGAATGTTTAAGACTAAATTCTGTGTGGCAAAGCGAGAAAAATTTCACAGCAAGATAAATATTTTAAGTAACAGTTTTAAAATTCCACTCATCTTTAGTGTTGACCTTGTAAGGTAATTATATTTTTGGTGCCACAGTAACCCCAAGAGATCACTCTTTTATGTTTGATTCTAGGGAGTTGTGATTTTCTTTCTTTCATTTTGCTTTATGTAAACATAGGGATGATGTGCTTTATCAAACACCTCTAATTCTCATCTATCCACAGGACATGCTCCCAGAAGGAATTTGGCTTCCAATTGGGCTTTCTTATGGACCCCACTCTCAGCAGCGGGGTCCACAAAATTGCCACCCTTGGAGAAAATATTTGGTCTCCACAATGCTTTCTCTGTTAATAAAAATACACTCTGTTGTTTATTCTGAATTTAACACTGTATATCCTTTTAAATCAGAAAATGAAAAGAAATGGCATTGACAGTTACTGACACCTTAATATTTTGTTGCTCCGTCTTTGGTCAAAGTAACTGCCTCTTTAACTCTGGTGAGCCCGAATCACTGATTGTGTATCATCATCATCACCATTTATTTATATAGCGCCACTAATTCCGCAGCGCTGTACAGAGAACTCATTCACATTAGTCCCTGCCCCATTGGAGCTTACAGTCTAAATTTCCTAACACACACACACAGACATAGAGAGAGACTAGGGTCAATTTAATAGCAGCCAATTAACCTACTAGTAAGTTTTTGGAGTGTGGGAGGAAACCGGAGCACCCAGAGGAAACCCACGCAAACACGGGGAGAACATACAAACTCCACACAGATAAGGCATGATTTCATTACCTCTTCAGCTGTAGTGAGCACGAGTCACTGCACACCCATCTCATTAATTTAGGTGTATTTCTCTCTTGACCTGATTGGACCTTTGGAGTTTAAAAACCTCTACTGTTCTATGTATACTTTATAAGTGATAGAAGTTATTCTGGACTACTCCAACAATTTTAGGCATCCAGCTTACTTTCAATTCTTCTGTGAACACTGCAGCTTGAACTGCTTATATGAAACAATTGTCTTCTGGTTAACAAAAAAATATTTATTCCTCACTCTGCCTGCTGATACTGCACTTTGGGTTTGTCTCAGTTGCACGTAGACTTTTGCTGCCTTCATGTGATCAGGAATACTGGTTACCCTCCATTTCCAAGACTGCATTTGTGAATAGTTATCACAACTGTTATTATACTGTTAAAGTACTACAGACTAAGACTGCCAGTGTCTCTTAAGATCTTTAATTTTTACAGCTGTTTAAGGCTACCAGTACTAGTGACTTTTTCTGTGCTCAGTAATCAGTTGCAAGCTGTATCTGATCATCGGTTACTCTGGATGTTTTATACCTATTCAAAATAAATGCACAGTTGTTTGATCTTCTCTCCCACCTCTATCTTGCCTTGAATTATCTAATATAATCAACTATTTCCTTTAGCGATTGATGAGCTTCCTGAATCTCTCTACTAGCAGTTTGGTCCATTCTTCATGTGCAAACTGCTCCAATTCTCCCAGATTTGAGGGGTGCCGATGTTTTCAGACCTCTCCACAGGTATTCTCAGGGATATATAGAACTGGACTCATTGTTGGCCTCTTCAGAACAGTCCAGTGTCTTGTTAGTGCTTTTTCAACTGTGTTTGGGATCCAGGTGGAACCAAAAATTATAGGGGAATACAGCACAGAAAAAAATTATAGTGGGAATTACATGCAGAACACATAAGGTAAAGTTCTGCTGACATGCAATTTTTCACAGCCAAATGTGGAATGAAGGATCTGTTCAGAGGAACAGTTTTGAAAATATCACTCATCTTAATCATAATCAGGATTGATGTTACCTTCAACATTCTGATCTTACCCAACTTAAAACGCAACTATCATTTATTTAGATATCTGGAGGGAATACTGCAGACAATTCCAACCACCTATGCTTTTGTTTTTTTGCCGAGACCAAAAGAAGACTCCTTCCCTTTCTTCCAATCCCGAGCTGCACTACCAATTCATTTATGATAATATATGTATTTGCTCATTTATAAATAGGTTTAGCTGGACTAGTTACTTTCTTTTTAGTCACGTTTTTCACACTAAAAGCTTTGTTTGTATGTATGTTGAACACCTAAAAATAAACAATATGTATTAAAAGCTGCATTTGATTATGTAATTTTATTACACAAGATAATAAGAGAGCCATCCTCAGGAATGTGCCTAACTGCCTACCGTTCAGATTCTATTTAATACATGTATCACTGAATGCAGACTAGACTAGGGTTACACTAGCGACTTTAGGTAAGATACATTTCAAATCACTTGTTTTAAAGAACCTGGCTCTATCTCTTTGCAACCACAAACAGAAAAAAACTAATATTTTGACCTAAACATCTACATATACAGGGGATTGTAAAAAATAGCATAGCTTCCATTAATAAATAGTTTGCATTATTTTTCTTTATGTGTATATAATTTTGAGAGATGCAGTTGGTTACAAAAAAAATAACGATGCAAATAGTTGTTTTGCTACATTCACTGCTGAATGATTTGGAAATAAAAAGCATTAACACAAAAGTGTAATGGACAGCATGCTTATAATACAAGCAAACTTGGTTTAAAAGATGTATTTCTTTCAGCCAAATTGGTGTTCCTGCAGCACAATTGTTTTGCATTTTATCACTAAAAGGATCATTCGTTTGTTTCCATAGGAACCTTACACTGACTTCAACCATTTCAGATAGTAGACAGTAGTCGTACATTTTTATGTGGCTAAGGCTGCCATCTAGTGAATATTAGAAAATTAATACCTGTTTCCAATGCAAAACACCAGAGGGAGATTTACTGAGAAATTGCTTGCAAAAAGGTGCTAAAACAAAGGGAAGCATTAGATACAGTAGATTTGCTAAGGTTCAAAATATTTTTATTTAAAATGTTATTTTTCAATTTAAGATTCTGGCACACTTTTCCTCTTTGATGGCATTATCCACAATACCAGCTATTAGAGGGATATGATATCCTAGAACAGGGGTCAGGGAACTTTTTTACCTTTTACCCCCAAATATATTTAGATACGCCAACGTTACCCCCTTGATTTGAAAGGAAGGAAATATATATTATTAATTATTGGAATTCAAAATTGTATTGAATCTATTCAAAATTTCCCTGAAAGCTTCAACTTCAAAACTTCAGGTTTTGGAGAAATGATGCTGCTTCATTTTTTATACGAGAGCATCAATATTGGGGCATTTTGATGTCAGAGCAACTTGGATACAGTCTTCAGCGTCCAATCGTTGTCTCTGCTTTGTTTTTATGTTCGTTAGAGTGGAAAATCCTTGTTCGCAAAGGTAGGTTGTTGCAAAAGACAGCAACTTTTTGACTGCCTCATCACGTGCAATTTTGTTGCCTTTGCAGTTGTTGACATACAAAAATATGACAGCACTGCTTTGTTTTCAAATGCAATACGTGCTTCATTATTGCATTGAAGCTCAAGAAGTGCCTCTGCCAACCCTTGAGGTTCTTCTGGTACAACAGCAATTTCACATTTAAAGGGGTCTACAATCCAACTGACAGCATGTGAACCGGCAGCATTACCCCCAGGAATTTAATTTTTACCCCATTTGGGGTAATTTACCCCTGTTCCCTGACCACTGTCTTAGAAGCACTGGAGGTTATTTAGGAAGTGCAAAATTACCGCTCCTTAGCACACGGTCCCAATTTGCACCTAGATTTGTGCATGTGCTCCAATATTTATCCTCAGGGATGTAGGTTTGAGGATTAAAATGGATGCATTTGTGGAAAAGCAGACGCTTACATAGGCAGAGGGGAAGTGTCGGGGGGTGTGAAGGCTTTCTTAGTGATTTACAAAGTATTCACAATGGTTTGTCTTACTTTGCAGAGCAGTGCATAAACTATTACATTTTGTGGAGATAAAGGGTTAAAGAGGGCACTTCTCAAGGGCATTTCTAGGCATGCACGTCTAATCCCGCTCCACGCCAGGACTTGAATTGAGCACCAGTCCAGAGTTTGCAGAGACTGGGAATCGCCCTATAATTTTTATGAGAATAAAAGTTCCCATTCAGTGACCACTGAATAAATGAAAAACAGGCAGCATACCCCTCTCCCCAAAGCAATGAGCATGGGCTCACTCTACAATAGTGAAAAAATAGGTTGGTCAGAGAAGCCCCTCTACAGGGTGCTTGCAAGAAAGCATGCCCAACCTCCCAGTGGGGAACAACCCCATGCTAAAAAAAACTGAACCGCCCGGGCCTGTGGGAGCCGAGGTAATTAACCAGACTTGCCCCTTGAGAGCATACAGGAAAGCAACCATCAAACAAAACATAGTTACATGGATTCAATTGCTGCCCATTATCCAAAATCAGGAGGGATTTACACACTACTTCTCATATATTGTTTACGCATTTTTCGGATGGTGAACCTTAGTATATTGTGGTTTACAGGGTAACAGTTTACAGTTAAGAATTGGCAACCATTTACCACCAATCAATTTGCCCTATTTCATGCATTGCACCATGAGAAGCCACTTGTGAAGAGGGGAATAATATCACAATATCACATTTGTAAGAAGAAATAGCTTCCAAAGATTAATTCCATGAGCATGCTCAGTAGGTATTCCTGGTTTTTATCACTCTCCAGCAGGCCTTAATGAGTCTTGATTACTACACTTTAAAGGGACCTTTAGCCTTGCAAGGTATCTGTTACTATACTGCAATCTTTGAGCCTTGCTGCTGCACCCTCTGACTAATATTTTGGATACCTGAACTTTGGTTAATGCTTTTGTTTCAACCTAGCTATTCCAGCCTTGTTTCCTGTTCAGTTTATGTGCAAGCATTACAGAGTTATTGTATGCAATCCTAAATTTCTGTGACTATAGTGTGTTTCCAATTCTCTTATTGTTAAGCCTGGTTACTTGCATCAGTTACTCCAGCTTCATCTCCTGCTCAGCATGTTTGGAAGTATTAATAGTGTGCTTCTGTATAACTACTGTGACTTCTAACAATTGCAGATCGAAATTATTACTTTAGTATCTTCTCTTACTATAGAATAATGATTTCCATGTCTATGATTTAACTATCCTTTTCCAAATACAAAGTACCATTTTTCACTAACCACAGGTTTATATTCAACAAAGCTCTTCCAAAGTAAGCCAGGTTCCTTTGTAAAGACCTGTTTGGTAATGGATATATAACTTGACTATATAATTTAATTTTACATCAAAAGAGTTCCTTACAAAACCAAGTAACTGCTATGTATCCGTTCACAAATGCTGCCATTTTCAGTAGTGAATTATTATTAGTATTTTACTGCAATATCTGGTAATAAAGGTCTCTTTTCTTTTCTTCACATGATTTTCCATGAATGTCCATAATGTTTTAAGTATTCAATCTGATTAAATGTAATTTATACAAAATTCAGTAACTTTGTTTTCTTTCTTTATCCCTCTACTACACCTTTATTCAGTGGGTATTGCGCATATAAAAAAAAAAAGGAAAAATAGAAAAAAACAGTATCTTTACAAAGCACATCTTTTCTCAATAATGTTGTACCTACATTCAGCAAAGTTTAGTCATGTCAATTCCTTGCATCAATATTTTACTTGATTTTAAGTTAACTTGGGTCTTTCTCTCTACATTTAATGCCAAAAATGGCGTATTAAGAATACACACATTCGAAAGAAACATTATACCTGCACCGCACACCTTTTTTTCAAAGATATTACATCCTCAATCAGCCGGGGTTACATATGTCTGTTTCTTGCATTATATGTTCCATTTTCGATAAAATGCGTCAGTCTTACCTCTGATCCAGGGGTGGCTACAGAGTCCTTTACCTAACATTTGTTTATCTGCAAGGTTGCCTCCACAAGTCACACAACAACTTGGTTGAAATTATTCCGCTGCCCCTGTGTCATGCTGTTGCTAATAGGTAAATGCCACTACAAATATGAAGCTTTGGGTCTACTGGGTCGCGATGCACAATATCCATGGGTGATCCTCACATACATGGGGTCAGGCTCCAGGGAAATAAACTTTCTCCACACTATTTCTCATTTCACCAAAAAAGTCAGACAAGAGAGATCTTTCGTCTGTGTGGATCTCACTTAAAACTCGGCCTCACAAGGAGCTCCGCCCATCGAAAGTCTTTCACCCCCTTCCTCACTCCTTCTCTGACTTCTGTACAAGTGTATCGTTATCCCTGCTATTGTTTAGCATGCTTAACAGCATTACACCTGCCACATTGTCCAGCTTGGCCTCCAGCCACTGAGGTCCTCTGAATTCATGTATCATTTTCCTGTATCTGTGACAGTTTACACTGTATATTTGATTCATGTCAGGATAGAAAACAGAGTTACAGTAAATGGACATGTCAGGATAGAAAACAGAGATTTACAGTAAATGGAGTGGATTTTTAGGATGGAAAGGTTACCAGTGGAGTACCCCAAGGATCTGTACTTGGACCAGTGATTTTTAATATCTTTATTGGTGACAAATGGTATTAAAAGGAAAGTATACTTTTTGCAAACGACACAAAATATATATGCAACAGGGTAGACACACCAGGAGGAGTAAAACAAATGATTGATGATCTATTTAGACTACAGGAATGATCAAGAGTGGCAACTACTGTTTAATGCCAAAAAAACGCAAAATCATGCACTTGGGTCTCAAAAACCCAAAGGCTAAATATAGTATTAATGGCACTATAATGGAAAATACTGAGGAGGAAAGGGATCTAGGAGTCACTATTTCAGATAACTTAAAGGCAGGTAAGCAATGTAACAAAGCACTGAGGAAGGCAAGTCAAATGCTTGGTTGCATAGGGAGAGGAATCAGTAGTAGAAAGAAGTAATAATGCCACTGTATAGGTCATTGGTACGGCCTCATCTAGAATACTGCGTTCAGTTTTGGAGACCATATCTTCAGAAGGATATAAATACACAAGAGACTGTACAAAGAAGGACAACTAAAATAGTGCATGGCCTACATCACAAAACTTACCTGGAAAGACTAAAACATATTAATATGTACAGTTTGGAGCAGAGAAGGGAAAGGGGGGGCATGATAGAAACTTTCAAATATATCAAGGGTTTTAATAAAGTACAGGAGGAAAACTTTCTTCAAAGGAAGATAAATATTAGAACATGAGAACATGCACTGAAAGGGAAATTTGAGGAAAAACTACTTGACAGAAAGGGTGGTTAATAAGTGGCATAGCCTCCCATCAGAGGTGGTACAGTAGAGCAATTTAAACATGCTTGGGGTAGACATAATGATATCCTTACAAAGATTAATGTATGGAATGGACCACGAAGAAGGAGAAATAAAGGGTGAGCTCAGGTGGACTTAAACAGAAGGTGCAGTTGCGAGGGATATATGCCCATATTGTCGACTGGACTCCAGGCCTAGTGGAGTGGGTGAAGGAGAGAACACCACAGGAAAAAAAGTCGGGGTAAGTGAAGTCAGTGGAGGAGAGCCAGGTTTCAGTCCTAGCAAGGAGGATAAGAGAGGTGGTGGATGGAGGACAGTTTGTTGTACATGGAGCTGGCATTCCTGAAAGCATAGGAGAAAAGGAGAGTAGGTAGTGGGGAACTGTGGATGAGGTTAGCAGGGTTACTGGTGGACAGGGGAATGCTGGATCTAGGACAAGGCTGAGGGTGGGGAAAGAGAGTGATTATAGGATGGAAGTGGAACTCGCAGTTAGCGGAGATGTCCCCGGCGGTCAAGGAATGTGAGGAGTATGATATGAGAGGAGGTGTAGGAGCCATGGTAAGCTACTTGGGAGCCTGCGGGAAGGTAAGAAGGTGAAGCAGAGGGATAAGGAGGATGAAAGATGGGGAAGAAATATAGCAATGCTCTATTGATAGAGCAATGGGGGGTGTGGGGAATCACAGGACAGAGCGGCATCGGGGAAGAGGGTGGGGAACGAACAGGGGAAGGAGGGGAAAAGTAGTGAGGGAAAGCATAGAGAGGGTTCATACTGCAAAATGAAATAGCACTATAAACATAGGATTCATAATACAATAGAGTGCGTCATGCAATAATGGGTACAATTGCTCATTAAGGGTAAATGGATGGAGCTGTCCATGATGGTGTGGAGACTGAAGTATGGAGTACCAGAAGCTGGAGGGGGGGGGGGGGGTGGAACATGGATTGAGAGGCAGTCCATTGCAAGGAAGCTTCGAGGTGGAGTTCAGGAAGTCTTGGGGTTCAGGGTGGCAGAGACAAAGAAACCAGGACCCATAGTGAGGGGAAGCTGTTAATCTGGTGATAATCAATCTAGTGAGGGTGGCAGAGGCCAGGATCCAGATGAGGGGTGCAAAAGCCATATAGCATGACCTAGGATGAGTGGCAGGTGACAGGTAGACCATCTGGTCCAGATAGCGGTCGAGTCCAGGAGACATAGGGTGGTGAGTATCCTAGGTAGTTGATGAGCTCTGGGCTGGGGCTTCTGATCAGAAGGACACATTATATATAAATATATATATATATATATATATATATATTTATTTATACATATATATATATATATATATATATATATATATGTATACACATATATATCAAAGCATACCTGGCGGGTAATGCGATGACAGGTTGACTGAGCAGAGGCAGGCCTCAGTATTGCTGGGCTGCCAAAGGAGGTCTGGAGTTAATAGGACTCAAGGTAGCTGTACAATGTATGGAGACTGACAATCAATCCAATGGGGTAGGTCTCAGGTTGCAAGTCTCATGAGCGACAAACCACTGACAGAGGTTAGGAGGCAGGAAGTAGACATTTGGGTCAATGGAGCATTCGACAGGGAGTAGCAGATGTGCCAGTGAGTTAAGGAAGCCTCAATGAGTTGAGGAGGCCAGTGGTTCTGGGGGAGCCATCAGCAGCATGGTGAAGGAGGGTTGCGGTTTGGCAGTGTGCCACAGGCAACAAGATAGAAGAAAGCCATGTCACAGTTTGAGCCAGGAAGTGAAGAGGGAAGCGATGAGCGGCTGAACAAACTGTCCAGAGGGGAGTTCAGGGCACTATTCTGTTCTTTTTGAAGCCAAAATTTCAGTGCACATCTGAGGATGGGAGCTCAGAGAGCAAATAACCGTCCACATCGGCTCCTCCTCCTGTGCTCAGCATCAGTTTACATAACATCCAATTCCCTGTTTGCTTTTTGTGTTTTAAATCTTGTTAATAGATAAATGAGCAGAGCTATCTGGTTTAGCTCTAGTGCAATTTAAAATGACAAAACTTGCTATACCATTGAATTAAAGAGTTAAAGAGTCAATCTCATATCCAGCAAAAAAGAAGCTTAAAAAAACCATGGTGGAGTCTACTCACAAGTATGAGGTGGTAAGAGGTAGAGGACTTGCAGAGATGAGGCTGAATTCAGGAAGGAATTTTACATCTCGTATAGACCAAAGGACTTTGACAAGCAACAGCCTGGCTCCTATCATCAACAACATATATGCTGTCACTCATCCTCAATCATGTGAACATGTGCTGCTCCTCCAATCAGAGATTAGCACACGCTCCTCTGACCCCTTTTGCTCAGCTTCATATGATTGAGTGAATACAAACAGTGAAGTAGGAAGAACCACCCCTGCTTCACTATCAGTATAATCGTTGAGGCTGCAGCTATAGGCACTAGCCTGACGGTACAGATATTCAACCCCCTATCCCCTGAAATTCCAAGCTGAGCCTGAGCCAGAATGTAAGTCAAGTGGCTGGCAGGACCCTAGGGCCCTGAGCGCCCACCAGTGATCCATCTGTGCCCCATGGTCCGTTGTCATAAAATGCATATATTTTTTGTAAGTCTTTTTTTCCACAGACTTCCATGTTGCATGCTGTGATATATCATACGGTGGAAGAAACTACCACAATCAGCTTGAATTGGCCTTTTCCATAAAAATTGATGAAGATTCTTCTTTGATTGGTTGCTCAGTTTAGCAAAATTTAAGAATCTGACCAAGACATGGGCTACACTTTCAAAACTGTTTGCAAAATATTCATCTTGTTAAGAAGCATTTAGCCTTAAACATTCCCAGTCTTACACCTACTTCACCACACAGCAGAATTAATTGACCTTCATTACCTCTAATTGAGAATTTAAATACAGTGTAGAATCACTTTCTGTGGAACAGCAAAACAGAATTAGAAATCAAAGATTGGATTGAGGGAACGTTGTACTTCTACCTGTTTTACTATGAAACTTGCAGCAATTCTGCTCATCTGTTGTCTGATCCATACCTATATGGGGGTACCATTAAAAATGAAGTGTCACTTTTAGATTTTTGTTACCACAGCAGCTGCTATTTTGTGTGAAAACCTATTGATATGGGCATTTGAAAGCTTATTTAAGAAACATGATTTAGTGTAAATTTACATTATAAAATAAGCCTTTATTGCAAACAAAACCGTAGTTTTAGTTTATCCTATTCCTTAATTCTAGAGACTGAATATATATGTCATTTGTATAATTTCTCCCGAGACACAGTGTTGCTTGAACCATTAAAAATCCTTCCAAAAATACCTGGGTCCCATCCTAATGTCTGCGCGCACGTGCACTGGGCGGGAAAACCGGAGACATCGGTGAGCCCGGCTATGTATGTGGCTGCCCAGCGGATGAGTCATGGAAAGCACTGGCAGGCGCTCTATGAAGAGAGGCACACCCCATGCAGTATATGTCACCCGCTTCGGGAAGCACAGTCCGGGTATAGTGGTGCAGCGTGTAAAACGCTCGGTGTGGGTGGAGAGGATTAGCGGAAGAGCTGGAAGCAAGAAAACGGACACGATGCAGACGGGACGCGAGAAGAGGAAGAAGAGAAAGAGAGCCGAGCAGTCGCCGTATGTGACAGATGGGTCGCCTGAGATCCCGTTACTGTGCCAGCTCAAACCAAGGCAGAGGCTGGAAAGACTGCATGTTCCGAGCAATGTCAAAGTGCCAGGTGGGTGTGTCTGCCACCTACTCTGCACTCGTGGTGCCATGTATCTTTAGTGGGTGTGTATCTCCAGTTTAAGCCCCGTACTCGCTAATGGTTTTTCTTTGTCCATGGCTGATTTCCTGCAGAGCCCATAGTAATAAAAATGTTTTACTGATCCTGTTATAATGCCATTTTGGGATTTATTTTTTTTGCGGATTTTACTTTCTTCATCATTAAATTTTATTGAATGAATGTTAGGTATTAAGAATAGATTGGGAGGATAACATCTAATATAGGCAATTCTAGAAATGACACTTCCGTGTTGGTCATTGTTGGAAAATCGGTTCAACTTCATACTTTTTGGGGTAGGGTTTCTGGTCACAAAACCTGGCAATGTTCAGGAATATTAGGGACAGTTGGCAACTACAATTGTATATGTCACTCACTGTGTTCCATAGCTATACCTCCCACCTATACTGCTTTAGGAGGGACAGTCCTGCTGTCACAATTATCAAGACTTTTGTCCCCATTCAGGGACAATTTGGAGATATGCAGAGCTGCCAAGAGGAATTCAGGGCCCCGGTACAATAAATTCATGGGGCCCCCCCTCATAGTTGAGCATGGTAAAAAATTTGGCGCCGCCTCAGAGGTGTGGTCATGCATTTGGTGGCGTGGCAAATGCGACATTGGGGCGTGGCTAACACATCAAAATCACTAGGCTCTCTATTCGCCAGAGCATCACATATGTCCAAGCACTCCTGACTTTCAGGACATCTAGCACCAAAATGTAGTATAAAAATAATGCAGTGTGTACACAAAGAGTTCAGTCTTGGCCTCCACCTTACATTGGGCACAACACTCACCAAAAATTGACATTGTCCCTACTAGAATCACAACATTTCACATATTGTCCTGCTCTCTCCTACCTGTTCTTCTCACTTTCACCACCTGTTGCTGCATGTTTCTTTAGTTGCGGCTTGTCTGGATACTGGAATGCTGGGGGCCCTATTTGGAAAAAAATAGCTACATTTAGATAATTCCAAACAACCCTGGCGTTAAATCAATACCATCCACGATTAATAATTAGGCCTTCCTCCAGCTCCAATATTACAATAATGTGCCCCTTCATCATCGCCATGCCTTATGATCACACTGTGCCCTCAATGCTGCTTTTGCCCCCTTCATCTGGCTCCCCTTGATCAGACTATACTATGCTGCTCCCCCCTTTTTCAATCCCACTGTGCCATGCCTCCCCCCCCTTTGTAATCCCACTGTGCCATGCTGCCCACCATTTTTTAACCCCACTGTGCCATGCTGACCCCTGTTTATTAACCACACTGTGCCATGCTGCCCTGTTTTTTAACCCATCTGTGCCCCTCTCATTTTTTAACCCCCTCTGTCATGCTGCCCCCCCCCCCCCCCGTTTTTAACCCCTCTAACATGCTGCTTTCCCGTTTTTTAACCCCTCTGTGCTCCCCCTCAATTTGTAACCCCTCTGACATGCTGCTTTCCCATTTTTTAACCCCTCTGTGCTCCCCCTCATTTTTTAACCCCTCTGACATGCTGCTTTCCCGTTTTTTAACCCCTCTGTGCTCCCCCTCATTTTTCAACCCCTCTGACATGCTGCTTCCCGGTTTTTAACCCCTCTGACATGCTGCTTTCCCGTTTTTTAACCCCTCTGTGCTCCCCCTAATTTTTTAACCCCTCTGACATGCTGCTTCCCCGTTTTAACCCCTCTGACATGCTGCTTCCCCGTTTTTTAACCCCTCTGCCCCCCCTTATTTTTTAACCTCTCTGTCATGCTGCCCCCCCCCCCCCGTTTTTTAACCCCTTTGTGCCCCCTCATTTTTTAACCCCTCTGTCATGCTGCCCCCCCCCCCCCCCCCGTTTTTTAACCCCTTTGTGCTCCCCCTCATTTTTTAACCCCTATGACATGCTGCCTTCCCGTTTTTAACCCCTCTGTGCTCCCCCTCATTTTTTGACCCCTTTGTCATGCTGCTTCCCCGTTTTTAACCCCTCTGACATGCTGCTTCCCCGTTTTTTAACCCCTCCGTGCCCCCCCTCATTTTTTAACCCCTCTGACATGCTGCCCCCCCCCCCCCCATTTTTTAACCCCTCTGTGCCCACCTCGTTTTCCTCCCTTCACTTACCTTTTCTCCTCTCTTGGTCTTCTCTGCTGCTCTGTGCTCCATTGCTCCAGACTGACTGAATGCTGGGCAAGACATGATGACATCACACCCGGCATTCAGACAGTCTGAATAGAGCACAGAGCAGCAGAGAGGAGGGATGCCGGCTCCGCGATCAGGTGAGTATGTTTTTTTGTTTTTTTTTACTAGCCTGCTCCCCCCACCAACGACCGAAGGTTTTGGAAAAAAATTATTAAAAATGAAAAAAAAAATCAGCAGCGCAAGGGCCCGGGCCGGGCCCCCTGACATGCCGGGCCCGGGTAATTAGTACCCGCTCCCCCCCCTCTCGGCGGCCCTGGAGATATGTCCTCCTGAGTGATGCCCCTTCAATGTTGTGGATACCAATGGCAGTTGTGCATGCGCAACACTGAAGTGGTGTTATTATAGTAGGGGAAGAGCTTAGGGGATGGACCAGGTCTTCATATGTGCGGTTCCACGCCATTAATGTAACATGGCATACTCCCATAAGGCGTTGCTGTATATCCTGTCCTAAATACGAGCTTGTGGAACTTGAGTGCCAGGGGGTAAATGTATTATACTCTGATTTTTTCAATTCGCGAGTTGAAAAAAATCGGAGTATAATACCTTTACCCCAGGTGTTTTTATTGCCAAGAAAATTGGGGAAAAAGCATTTCCCATCATGATGCAAAAGTATCATGTGTAATAACTGCAGGCTGAGTTCTCAAAGCCTCACGGTTCTAATATTTGGTGCTTTGGAACACAGTGGTACCATACAAATAAATAATAATAATGTGGTGGGGGGAACATTTCCATGTGTGACACTAGCCTAAATGCAACATTTAGAAAGTGTCAGAATCTTTTTTTTTTTTACTACACATAAGAGAGAAATGACTTGCCATAGATATTTTACTTTGTGGAAAGGCTGCATGCTCTTGTGTGGTTAGAAAAATGTTTGTTTTTTAAATGCTTGTGTAACACCTGCAATAGAGTAACTAATCGTGATGTTTTAATGTCCGCCACTGCTGTGTTGCCCTGTTCTACTCTTACAAGATGTTCAATGCAATTGATGCACTTGTCAAGTAGTGATAAAAAGTGATTTAAAAACGTGTTGGATGGGCAAGGTTATATCTGTGGTCTGTTCTGTGTTTGTTAAAACTGCCAGATTTCAAGTGTTAAATACCGCCTATGGCTACTGACCCAATGCTGTGTGATGTTGCTGTTGTCTCAAGTTGTTCACTTGTTTTATCCTATCCTGCAGGCAACATAGATTCTAATATTTGTGACCAGCGTGACAATGTGCCTGGAAAGCCAAGCAATAAAATGAAATCTAAATCTAGAAAGGTACTGGAAAATCATAGAACATGTTCTATATTTTATTTCATTGTATAATACAAAATTGAGTAAGTTTTCTTACTCAGGTTTTCTGGACAAAATCATGTTGCAATGCAAGGGGTGCAAATAAAATAATTTTTTTGCACATAAGGAAAATACTGGCTGTTTTTTCTCGTAGCACACAAATACTTGATAGCTTATTTGTACACTGAAATTTAAAGTTACCCCAACTATAAATATGCCATCACATATTAAGTTTACCCCCTCCAATGTAACATTGTTTTGCCTTACTTGCTTACTTTTGCTTAACTTTCCTTAATGAATCAGGTTTGTTATTCCTAATGTAATCAATATAGTGCAAAAATGAAAATTGTCCCAGACCTTAGAAATGCATGTTGGTTATGGGTATAATTAATTTTAAAAAGTATACCACTTTTTTCACTCTTACTCTTTTCTTTTCCAAACCCTAAAAAAAATAATTATTTGCTTAGTTGCGTGAAAATCTGAAAACTTGATTGTATATGATATAAACACAAAATGGGAAATGTAATGTTTTGCATATTTGCTATCATTGTATCTGTGTTGTGCATTACATTTATATTTTATTTCCAGCAAGAAATGCAGGATATGGTATTGAAACAAATTAAGCAAATTATAAAAGAAAATGACCAGGTTAGGAAGAGACTACTACAGTGCAGTCAGAAATGTAATGATGTGGTAAGTGTCTCATTCGATACATGTTTCATAGACTATTTGTTTTATATTTTACAGTATATATAATAAACAGGCTTTTGAACAACAGAATTATAAAGCAGAGACCTTTATCACTATTACAATACTAACTTTACTTTGCCAGCATAATGCTAAAAAAAGCATTTCTTCCTTGTCCATGCTGCCAACATATTAACTCCTTAATGGCCGTTCACAGCCCTTTTAAGGCAAGCGGACTTTGGCCTTTCGGATGAGCGACTGCTCCTGATTTGCTGACGTCTACTAACTAGGTGGTATTACTGGACATTGACTTATGACAGCAGCAGTCCGTCTCATTTCTGGGTTTTTTTTCTCTCTCTGGATTATGTTGGAACAAGAATAGATGATGATGTAGGTAAGTATTTAGTTAATACACTGCACTACAGAAAAAATAAGTAGCAAATTTCAAACATAAAAAGGAGACATTAATTATATCTTAATACAAAGGGGCACAAGAATTTATTACAAACAACAAAGGGAGCACAGTCATTTAGTTTCGTTAACAAAGGGGGCGCAAGATTTATTTTACTTCACTTTTACCCACCGGCCACGGTTACTAGGAGGGGCCCTATCTCATTTGTTCTGGCTGCTCCCCCCTAGTCCGGGTCCCAGTGCTAAGCAGCATGGCCCGTTACTGAAGGGGAGAGATGATTTTTATCTTTAACATTAGTAGTGTCGGTTTCCCCTAAACCACATGCTAGTTAGGGGTTTTGAAATCGCAACTTATCTCCTCACATTTGACGTTTTAGCCTACAAACTGCTGGTTAGTAAATCCAGTGGCTTGGAAATTGCCAGCAATGTGCCACCGTTTAAATAATACCCCAAAAAGGAATTTTTAGTAAATGTACCCCCTTGACTCTTAAAAAAAATAAAAAATATGTTGCTTAAGCAGCACAACGTGTTTAAATGTGTCTGATCACAAAGCTACAAAGTTATTAAGGGGTTAAATACCCAAAAGCAGCCATTTTCTTGTACATTTTTCAAAGGACATATTCACTCAACACATTTGCAGGGTGGTTGGTCTTGGAGTCTGACTGTAGCAGCTTTTTATTGCTGTGTGGCATATAATAATCTTTGAGCAAAGGAGTTATTGAAATTTGCAATGATTTTAAGCATGTGTAGATGACATTGAAATGAATAGATTTTACTAAATTGATCATATCATTTATGCAGAGGGTTGCTATATCAGAAACACAATAAAACAATATTTCACTCCACACCTAAAATATTACCAGCAGCACTTCAGCCAACATAGGTGCTGTGTCGAGAGAAGTTGAACGCGTAAGGGTCCCCTTTCGCCTGCAAAAAGAACTGTACACGTAATTACATTCTTAAATGTTCTATGTGTAGAAATGTGATGTAATTATCTGCCCTATTTAAGGTTAAGCCTTTATATTATCTTTGTTGGTGAAGGTTGTTGATCCTATGCATGCAGATTATTTACCTGGCAAGGCAGATGTCAAAGTTTGCATAATAGATACAAGCCCAGAAGTTACATTGTACAGATAAACAGTGAACATAAACAATTATGATTGCCTGTATGACAAGTATTCTTTTTTGTTTTTCTTGCATTCTCTTGAAAGGCATTCACATCAGTTTTTATGTATAAAGTTTATGCTAGATATTGTTTTGTGTTATTTGTGCAAGAGCCAACAGGGAGAAAGTGACTGCATGCCTTTTAAATACCATCTGTCATTTTTTTAGACATAGCTGTTTGTTGCCATGGAGCTCTGAATGGATTCTGTGGGTGCAGTGATGTGGCTTTAGATTTCTTAGAATTGGATGTCCAAAGTAGTGCACCAAAAAAAGAACACTTGTCCCAAAGGTGTACTTGATGCTAATGGTGGTTGGTGAATATAGGATTAATCTGATAAAAAAAAAAAACCCACAAACCATTGTGAAATGTATTTGCATAGACTATCTGTGACCACAGAAAGAGTTTTCAGTATTTTTTTTATATTACCATTATTTAATTTTCATTATGTTTAAGTGCTGATTTTATTAGGAAAACTTGTGTGTGTATCCCAGATTTTTCTGTTTAAATGCAGATGGATACCAAACCCATAACCACTAAGGACCAGATTCAGAGTGGAGCGCAGTGTAACTTGCGATTGAAATACTTGCACCTAGTTGTATGCACATCTATGCTGTATTCAGAGTTGACGATGTACCCGCTTGACAACAGACACACTCAGACACTTACGTCCTACTTGCTTACATGTACAAAAGCTTTTATTTCATTTGTTGTGACTGCAATTGCTATGTAGCATCATTTAAACTTGAATAGCTTAGCTAACATAGCAAGAACAAATTCCAGACATGAGTACAAAAAAAAATATTTTATTTTATCTTTGCTACAAGACGCTCGGCAAATCCTATTGTATGGCTGAGTGATTGTTAAAGTCTCTATAAGCTTCTGCAAATCATTCACAGACCACTAATCAATAATGGGTCATTAGTTTGGGTGTTTGTCATCATCACCATCTGCTATTTACACCTGCCTCTGACCACCTACAAATAAAAACGCTTGTTCAGGTGTATCTGCGACAATGTCCCAGGCTAAATCCGTACGCAATTGTTCAAACACGTCATTACTGTACATTGCCTACTTTAGAACAGCCCTTCCCTTCCCTGTCACTCCTCTACAGAAGTAAGGAGTTTTAAGTACCAGAAAATCGCAGGTCTGAAAGCCCACAGTTGCATAGGTTCACTTACTGAACATGCCCAGTGCGAAGAAACAAAGATATGCTGCACAAACGGCCATACATTTTACTCTTATTTGGGCCCAAAACATATTTCCAGTTTCCTTTTTTTTGCAATGTTAATATATTTATTTATTTTACTCTCTGCTTTAGGACTGGTACAAAAAATAAAATATAGTGGAGGGAATGAATGCAGCTGAATTTGCAAATTGGGACTGATGTATAAGAATACAAAGGACATTGGGCCATTGGCCAAATATGGGAGCATTCATTTGTTTTTTTATTCTTTAATCTATTTCTACAGCTTAAAATACATTTACAGTGAGAAACACATTAATAAGTAATTGCAGGTAAAACTGCAATATCAAAAATATGCAACACATCTTTCAAATTTCCTTACTTAATATTAAGATATGTGAGCATTGTATAGCTCTTATAAAATACAGTTCACATATTTATAGTTGCACAGGTTTTATATATTGTGAACAGTTGAATATTTTTATTTTCATTCCAGCAGAGTGAACCTGGTATTGGTTAGCAGCAGAAGATACAGCAAAACAAGGTGTTTCAGTTACTAATATAGTGTGATATTTTTGCCTAGTAATATTTTGGTTTATTTCTTAAAAGGTTTTATTGCACAACATTGTTTCAAATATAATATTCTGTCTCACGTTAAACATACCAATGATTCATTTTAGCATGTTGTTTCTTAATTTATGTAAAATGAACATAGCTAGATATGTTTGTGAAATTGTGTTAATAAACTCTCCTTTAACTGGTTTTCCACCTCTTTAATCATTATGTTGTTCATTTTGATTTGCTCCCTTTGCTTGGGATTCTATGCACACCAGTCCTAGAAGCTTGACATGTTAAGACTTTTAGAAGGTCTTAGAAGTAACATCATATTAACAAAATTGCTTATTTATTTTTTCTGCTACATATTAGAAATTTACTTCTGTGACTGAGAGATTAATTGGTTGGTAGATATCTTGGTTTAAGCTAAGTATTAAGCTATCTTAATATATGTGTGACAAAGGACAGAGTTTTATTGAAATCTATGGGTGATATTACATGTTACCATTTTATCTCGGCCGAGTGATGGTCCTCTTCTTGGACCCTCCAACAAACAGCACTCTGGCCGCAGAAGTCTTCCTCCCTTCAGTCCTGTCTCTTTAGGGGGTCACCTGTACAGGTGCCCTGGATATCATTTTAGGTAGCGTACCCGTGAGGCCATAGGGGCTGGGTTCTATTTGACGCCTTAAAGTTGCGCAAGACTAAATATGGCCGGCTGGCCATCCCTTTAAGGTTTTGGTTAAGTTATTTTTATATTGACTTGAGCTTGTTTGCATATGTTTTCGTTGCCACATCTTTACTGAATTAAATAAACTGTGACCTTAGTTCGCCAAAATTGAATCACGTGTCCGTGTTGTTATTTATGGTTATCTTTATTTAGAAAAATCTTAAAGTATTGAAGGGCTAGTGTATTGTGTTGGAATAAGCCCATTTGCACTTATGGGATGCAAACTGGTGAAAGATAAAGTACACACAGACAGGATACACTTAAGGGTATATTTACTAAACTGCAGGTTTGAAAAAGTGGAAATGTTGCATATAGCAACCAATCAGATTCTAGCTGTCATTTTGTAGAATGTACTAAATAAATGCTAAGTAGAATCTGATTGGTTGCTATAGGCAACACCTCCACTTTTTCAAAACCACAGTTTAGTAAATATACCCTTTAGGCTTTTGAAGCTATAAAAATAGTGAATTGGTATATTTCTTACAAACACACAAGCATATTTAGCAGAAATGAAAATCAACTTAAAATGACTGATAGTTTCAGAACACTGTCCTGTCGTGGTCCTCATCCTACTTATCAAATCTCCTCTCCCCCTATTTCATCTCTGCTATGTCTATGAGTTGTTGTACTCAAGACTCAATCCTAGGCCCTCTTCTCTATCTATACCACTTCTCTTAGTTGCCTAATAAGCTATTTTGGATTTCAGTATCACCTCTAGCAGATTATAACAAATTTATATTTCCTCTTTGTATGTCTTACCATCTCTGTTGGCACACGTTATTGAATGTTTTTCTACCATTTCATCTTGAATGTCTTTTTGCCACCTAAAACTCAATCTTTCAAAAACTGAGCTAATACTCATACTTCATGCTAGTCAACAGAATTTACTCTATTTCTGTTGACAGCACATCAGATATCACTAGCCCTCACTCTTGCTGCTCGGGTATCATCCTTTACTCAGAACTGTCCTTTGTTTCCAGCATCCAATCTGTATGTGACCGATGCAGAAGCAGGGCTGCAATAAAATGGCACAGACTTTAGTGATTTAGCTACACCGTCCAGCATTATAGGCTGCTGGAAGGGAGGAGGAAACTAAGGAGGAGAGTGAAGGCAGCACAAGAAAGTTGCCCAGAGCTCTCTGTCAGTTTCCCTGGTCACTGCTATTGTCACTCCAGTTCATTAGCTATATTCTCTTTTCACAAGGCTCCTCAGCCCTCTCTCTATTGTTCTGCATTTTTGAATCATTGTCTTATCATTTTTCTTGTCACACACAACACAGAACGTTCCAGCAGCCCTCACAAACTGGGCTTTTCTGGGTCTTAAAGTATCTCCAGTATCCTGCTGTGAGAGTCCTGTTTCACTGGGTCCTTGTCCCCAACAGTTTCAGGGTATCACATTGAGACAACCAGGTTTAGGGCATGGTGTTCTCTGTTAGTGGTAAGCCTGTAGGTAAATACATTCTGTTTGGAGAGATATCTCTGTTAGAACTGGATATTGTAGTACGTCCTATCAGTAATTGAGAGCTGAATTGGAGATTATACTGTTTATTGCTATGTGTTAGTTACAATCTGTTCATACTGTACCACCTGCTAATTTAAATCTTTATTGTAATCACCCATCCCCTTAAATAACCGTACCAAGGTGTTTTTTGAATACATGCTGTGTTGTGTTTTCCCTGAGAGGTCTGTGTGGATTCAAAGGGTATCCCAAGTTGACCCCTGGTAAAACAAACCACCATATCCCCACAGTGTGCAGACAAGAATACTTGAGTAGAGGCACTGTGGTAACGAGAATCGATCTGAGTAATGAATATAAGATATCTGCAAAACCCCACTCAGGAGTAAAGTGAAGGGGTGTTAAATATATCCAAATCCTTTTACATACATCTAAGAAACATTTTCAGAATACAAACTTTATGCACTCATATACTGTAACATTGACCAATTCCCTTCTTACTGGTCTACCTATAAACAAACTTTTAAACCTGCAATCTATTTTGAATGAAGCTGCTAGACTTTCCTTTTAATATGTCCTTTAACTGCTGCTTCGCTCTAATTTGCTGCAGTGGTTACCTGTATTTTTCCAAATGCAATGTAAAATACATCTTCTAACACACAACACTATTAACAAAAGTGCATCAACCTACATCTCTTCACTTGTCTCAAAATTTCTCCCAACTTGACCCAACCACTCTGTCCAAGATCTGTGCCTCTTCTCTCATTACGTGCTTCCATTCCCAATTAAAGGACTTTTCTCTGGATGCACACATTCTGTGAAATTCTTTCCCATGTGCAAAAAAACTTTCCCCTATTTGCCAAACCATCAAGGATTCCTTCAGACAAGCGTGAACTACCCACTTAACTCCTGTTTTTCAAGCTGCAAGATCCCAGGATGTAATTTTATTTTATGGACAAACATGGATTACAGATGAAGAACCTGGATGTTGGTGAGTACAACAAGTTTTTAATTTTTTTTTATTTCAAATAAAGTTATCTTTAAAAACATGTTGTGTGTTTCATTTACAGTTTGTCTTGGTGCACTAGAGGTACCAGTGTGCCCTGGGTGCCAGGGTATGCTGGTACTTGTGGTTCCCTTAGTGTCAGCATGCCCTGCATCCATGGATACTACAAGTGCTGGTACTAGTAAAATCAGGGGGACCCCATGGATTTTGTCGTCCCACCCCCTGCCTGATTTTGCTAGTAGGCTGGCACCATTAGGATTAAGCTGCTTGGGTGGAACACTGTTTTGTTTTTTTTAATTTGTGCATATTTTTTTACTGTGTTGTGCCACTGGTGACTGTATTGCTGGCTGTACCATTACCAGTTGAATGTCGTCATTTTAACCACATGGACGCACTGAATCTGTCGACATTCTGACTGTCGACAGGTTCAGCGTCGAAAGATTGACTACTTGCGCTAACAGGGACTCCTAACCTCTTTGTTATTATTCTTGAGTGTTTACTTTCAGGATACACAACAATGTACTTTAGCCATCTCCACCTGCAGTGGCAGATTGAATTGAATTGTATTGTACCCTTCTCATCCTTTACACAAATCAACATACCGTATATACTCAAGTATAAGCCGACATGAATATAAGACGAGGCACCTAATTTTAGCACAAAAAACTGGTAAAACTTATTGACTCGAGTATAAGACATGGGTGGGAAATGCAGCAGCTACTGGTAAATTTCAAAAATAAAAATATTGGGGGGTGGCTTCTATGCATTAGATAAATACATATACAGCTAGTACCATATAGCCACACAGCTTACACTCACTCTTCTTGGTTTCCTCCTTCCTGGTTCCTACACCCAGAATTAAGCTGTTAACAACACAAAAAAAACGCTGGATATCGGCAACACTGGGCTCCCAATAATACAAACGAGGTTGTAAATAAGTGTATCAAAATTTATTATAATAAAACATCAATAAAATTATATAAGTACATAATATATACCCATATCCTAATAAATTGTAAACAAATGGTTACACTAAATCCTTTGCACTTGGTATCAAGCCTAAAAGGTGAACACAGATATAAATAACATTCTTTAGCAAACTGATGCAAATAATTGCAGTGGACAAGTCAGGGTGCTCACATGTGTCTCTGACCAGTGGAGCTAGATGGAAATGTCTCAGACTTTAGCTATGACTGACAGGCTCCTTTTCATTTAACTTTATTATTCCATGTGCAATGTATACAGATAAACAGGGCTACAATGAAATAGTGGCTGACAGTGACATGCTAAAGTCACTCCCAGGAGATTAACAACTCTACTCCTGTGTTTTCATCTCTGTACGCTCTCATTTATTTTTGACCAAAGCGGGCAGTCATTGAAGAAGCGGGCAGTCATCGGACCACCCACAGAGGCTGTAGGCGCCCACAGATTAGCGGGAGAGACCAGAGATCGGAGAAAAGGTAAGTGGGACTCGAGTATAAGCCGAGGGGAGCTTTTTCAGCACAAATAATGTGCTGAAAAACTCGGCTTATACTCAAGTATATACGGTATGTATATGAATAGCATACAGTATAAAACACATATATCACTAATCACTTGCCACTCACCAGCTTAAAATTGCACAGGAGTCGCCTCTATTCTCTCTGGACATTTTACAATGGCAGGCATGGAATTAAAATGGGATCCTCTGAGAGAGAAGACACAATTGTCAATGATAGTTAGGTGATCCTGGGAGAGTGTTAGGAACCAGCATCTTATTTGGTTAATAGCATCATCATCACAAATAACTCTTTGTTCCACTTCCTGCCTTGGAAGAGGGAATTCTGTGATGTCATTACATTATTGTCACAGTATCTCATTTAAACTGGATCCAATAAAAGCAACACTATTAAATCCAATTTACAATGAATCCTTTATTACTGACAAAAGGGAAAACCCAATGTATGTCCTGAAGTTATTTCAAAATTAACAAGCTGACCAATTATATACAGCTTTCATTTGCAGCTCATTCTAACTTTTTTTTTTTTTAACTACACATATTTGGTGTTGTTATAATGTGCAAACCTAGTTATTTACATATTTAGGTAAATTAATAGACTTGCAGTAACTAAAATTTACAAAATTGTTCAGTAACAAACTTAGTGAAAATATGGTATTATATGGTACTATTATAAAATTGCTTATCTTTCCCAGAAAAAAAAAGAATTGACTATGACAAACAAAACTATTTTTGGCTAAATCTCCTTGATCACGTATATACTAGTAACTTAAAATTTCTAGAATTTGCTGCAACACCTCTGTCCAAAGCCTACTACCTGAGACACCTGTCCAGACCTGTATGAGTCAACCTTGTTTAGGTACTGTAGGAAAATTCATAAAGTATAATTTTGGTAAAGGGCATCTATAAAACTTCATTAAAATGTCCTAACCTTATAAATATTAATCGTCAATGTATTTCATAATGTGCAGCTTTTAAAGTATAACACAAAATTGAAACAAGTGTTTTGATAAATGTATTAGAATAATTTTACCCAAATCTTTATCCTGTTTTCATATAGTGTATAAGCTATGAAAAATGTATAAATGACAGCAAGCCACTTAACTTGTCACAGATGCTTTGATGTTACTTCAAATGAAGAAAAACGGAAGGTTGTTTACTCAGTTTTTCATAGTGGCGTCATATTGATATTAGCAATAAGCATTTATTCCTTTAAAAATAAAAAATAAAAGATTTTTGTCACTCTACAAATTCCACTGTCTCTGCAGAGATGTGGTTATCAGCAATACATTTGCTATAATGTCACATCAGTTGTTATGTCTTCATGCACAAATCATATGGGAGAGTTTAAGCATCCTTTCATAAGTGAAATACTTAATATTTTACAATAAATGTCGTGTCTATACAGCTTCTTACATTGGCATTTAATTATTAATACCATTATTTTTGAATGGGTTCTAAGTAGTTTATTTTTCTAGTATATTATGTTGAGCCAGAATTAATTTTATAGTATATGTAAAATGAAAGTACTTTTTATGAAGTGTACAAGGTATCATTAAATAGTGGTGCAATTCATAAGATTTGTCTTGAGATTTAGGTTTTCATGGCCCCTCTTCTACCCTAGTTCTCTAAAGCAAAGCATGTTGAAAATATGTCTATGAATAAAATTACCATATAATTGTATTTCAGTTATTGAAAGTGTACTTGCTGACATCTTTCCTGTCAAGACTGTACATTTTAACACTTTTGAAGGAGATGGTGATCTGTCCTTATTAAGGTTATTAAGAGTTTCAGATTGATGTATTGATGACATTTGTGGGAGAACTGTGTAACTCTCTCAATAATTAAACAATAAAGGCTTTCACCAATACAGACTCAGCTCTTCTTACTGAGGGAACACTACTTTATAAGTGCTGACAAAGAAGTCCTGGCAACCGAGACATCACAAGGTGTGTATTCGCTAGCATTAGTAAATGGTGCATGCACAGTGAGCAACTTTGCATCCTCTGCTCCCTTTTTAGTGGTATGTTTATGACACAGAGCAGGAGTCTCACAAAGGAAGTGCTTGTCTTATTTATTTGTTAATTTATTTACATAGCGCCTGCATATTATGAATCACATTACAGAGAATATTTAATCATTCACATTAGTTCCTGCCCCAGTCGTGCTTGCAATATATATGTTCCCTACCACAGAGATATGCACATCACAGTTTCTTCAGAAGTCAAAACAGTATGTTTTTGGAGTGTGTGAGGAATCTGAACCACCAAGGGGAAACCCACACAAACACAGAGAGAACATATAAACTCTACACAGAGAGGGCCCTGGTCGGTACAGTGGCGGATCCAGGGGGGGACGATCGGGGCGATTGCCCCCCTAGCAGGGGCTTGCTGCCGGCGGCTGCACCCTATGTGCAGGTCCGTTCGGCAGTGACAGGCAGGGATAGTGTGCTGCCCGGCCGCTCTGATTGTGTTTTAAACACAATCAGAGCATCCGGGCAGCACACTGTCCCTGCCTGTCACTGCTGAATGGACCTGCATATAGTATGCAGCCGCCAGCAGCCTCAGATGTCAATAAGGGGGCGGGGCCTACATCGCCCCGGGTAGAAGTATTCTCTAGATCCGCCCCTGGGTTGGTTTCAAACAACAATGCGGTGAGCCTAATGTTAGGAACTCCTTCAGTCAGCACGACAGAACCCGGAATCTGCTCCGATGTCTGGTGTTCACTGGAGCCCCTAGTGGTGGGGACAGACTTGGCTGCAGACAAACGGAGGGTCGTGTAGTGTGCACTGACTGGGGAGAACCCAGAGGCAGCGTGGTAGAACACAGCGATGTGAGGTCCAGGCAAAAGGTCAAGGGCCGGCAGCAGACAGGGATATCAGAAAACAAGCCGTAGTCAGGGGTCACAGGCAATACAACGAAGTCCAAAAACAAGCCAGGGGTCATACACAGGAAATCCAATAATAGAGTAAACACAGGAGCAGGGAAACAGGAACAGGAGCCTAGCTAAACAGGAAGCTATAACTGGCAATGAGGCTCTGTCCTCACTGCCTTAAGTAGCAAGGGGAGCCAATAGGAGTGAGTGCCAGTGAGACCCCTCCCTACTGCACTAATCTCAGAGAATAGGCCATACAGAAATAGGAGAACAGAATAATCAATTCTATCAGAGCCAGGTATGGTAACTTCCTAGCCAAGACTCCAACACAGAATCTATACACAAAAAACAAAACAAGAAGTTACCTTTTTCTGCGCGCATGCGCCCGGGTGTCAGACCGCTGGCCGGGCGCTGCGGCCTCCGGATTACAGCATCCCGGTTGTTGCCTAGGCAACCGGGACGTCAGAGGCGGAAGTAAGACCCCGGTCGTCATGGAGACGGCCGGGGCGTCTGAGAGAGCCGGAAGCGAGCCGCGGCGGCCCGTCGGGGAGCCGCGGCTCGTAACAGTACCCCCCCCCTTGAGGAGGGGTCAATGCACCCCGACTTCCAGGTTTCCCAGGATACTTTTTAAAAAAGTCTTTAATGAGTTGGTTAGCATGTAGATGCTTCTGCGGTACCCTGGACCGTTCCTCCGGGCCGTAGCCTTTCCAGTGGACCAAAAAGTGGAGTTGACTTTGCACCTTTTTGGAGTCTAGGATCTTTTCAACAATGAACTCTTGGTGTCCTCTGACTGAGACAGGACGAGGTCTGTGCAATTGACGTGGTCTGAATTTATGTGAACATGTAACTGCTTTCAACAAGGAACAATGGAATGTGTTAGGAATCTTGAGTGAAGGAGGAAGTTTCAACTTGAAAGACACGGGATTAATCTGTTTAATAATGGAGAAGGGTCCAATAAACCTAGGACCTAACTTCCTACAAGGTTGCTTAAGTTTAATGTTGCGGGTAGACAGCCACACCTTGTCCCCGACCTTGAAAGGACACGGTCCACGATGCTGATCAGCATAATATTTAGACTTAAATGAAGCTTGATTGAGGGCAAGGTGAACCTTTCTCCATATCCGGCACAGATAAGAAATCGAAGAACTAGATTTGGCTTGATTCGAGACTTCCAGCGAGTTGGACCGAGGATGGAATCCGAAGTTACAGAAGAATGGCGATACCAGAGTAGATGAATGGCACGAGTTGTTGTAGGCGAACTCTGCCCATGGAAGCAAAGCAGCCCAATCACTATGGCATTTATTTACATATAAACGGAGAAATTGCTCAAGGGATTGATTAACCCTCTCCGTTTGTCCGTTGGATTGTGGGTGATACCCCGAAGATAGACAGAGTTTAATTCCTAATTGGGCACAGAATGCTCTCCAGAATGTGGCTACAAATTGGGAGCCGCGGTCAGAGACAATATTAACAGGAAGTCCATGGAGCTTGAAAATGTGCTGAATGAATAGGGATGCCAAGGTTTTAGCACATGGCAATCCTACGAGAGGGATGAAATGTGCCATCTTACTAAATCTGTCTACTATCACCCAGATGGTGTTAAAGCTGGATGAGCGTGGTAATTCTACGATGAAGTCCATCGATATGTGGGTCCAGGGTCTCGTTGGAACGGATAGTGGCATAAGAGGCCCGGCAGGACGTCTGCGAGAAGATTTATTCCTGGCACAGGTTTCACAGGATAACACAAACTCTTTGGTATCGGCTGCCAAGGAAGGCCACCAGACGGAACGAGACAGAAGTTCCCATGTCTTGGATACTCCAGGGTGACCTGAGGTTTTATTATCATGACATTCAGTGAAGACCGTCCTCCTCAGATAAGCTGGTACGAATAATTTACCCCTGGGAGTAGCTGATGGTGCCAACTGTTGGAGACCCCGGAGGGTTGTGCCAAGATCCTGAGTTAGGCCAAGGACTACTTTGGATGCCGGAATAATGAAAGCGGTTTCAGTGAGGGAAGGATGAGAGGCGATGAAACTGCGAGACAAGGCGTCTGCCTTAATGTTCTTGGATCCGGGCCGGAACGTAATTGTAAAGTTGAAACGGGAGAAGAAAAGGACCCACCGGGCTTGCCTGGAGTTCACAATTTTAGCAGATTGAATATACTGTAGATTTTTGTGGTCAGTATATACTGTAACCACATGATTAGCTCCCTCTAGCCAGTGGCGCCACTCTTCAAATGCCCACTTGATAGCTAGCAATTCTCTATTCCCAACGTCATAGTGGGTCTCAGCGGAGGAAAATTTTCTGGAAAAAAAGGCACAGGGATGCAAACAGTGATCAGTGATATCTTTCTGGGAAAGGATCGCACCTGCCCCGACGTCAGAGGCATCCACTTCGAGAACAAACGGTAATTCCGGATTGGGGTGTCGGAGGACAGGTGCAGAGATGAAGGCCTCTTTTAACTTTTGAAAGGACGTCAAGGCCGTAGGGGACCAATTAACGGTATCAGCCCCTTTACGTGTAAGGGCTGTGATCGGAGCCACCAATACAGAAAATGACTGGATGAATCGCCTATAATAATTAGCGAATCCTAAAAACCTCTGAATGGCTTTAAGATTGCTAGGCCGGATCCAATCGAGAACTGCCTGTACTTTACTCGAATCCATGGAGAAGCCACGAGGTGAGATGACGTATCCGAGGAACGTGACCTGAGTGACTTCAAACTCGCATTTCTCGAGTTTAGCGAAGAGGCAGTGCTGGCGGAGTTTCAGAAGTACCTGTTTGACATGAGTACAGTGTTGCTCCAGTGATTGGGAATAAATCAAAATGTCGTCAAGATAAACTACAACGAATCTCCCCAGGAATTCTCGCAGGACATCGTTAATAAAATCTTGGAACACTGCGGGGGCGTTACATAGGCCGAAGGGCATGACCCGATATTCATAATGGCCTGAGTGAGTATTGAAGGCCGTCTTCCACTCGTCGCCCTTTTTTATTCGAACCAGATTATATGCCCCCCGCAGATCGATCTTGGAGAATATCGTGGCTAATTTGAGCTGATCAAAAAGTACGGAGATGAGTGGCAACGGGTAAGTATTCTTCACGGTAATCCCATTTAGACCCCTATAGTCTATGCACGGCCGGAGGCTTCCATCTTTTTTTGCCACAAAGAAGAAGCCCGCTCCTACGGGTGATTTGGAGGGTTGAATGAATCCCTTACGTAGGTTTTCCTCCACATAGTCATCCATAGACTTAGTTTCAGGAATAGACAAGGCATATAATCTTCCCTTAGGAAGCTTGGCATCTGGAACCAAATCAATGGAGCAATCGTAGCTACGGTGTGGGGGTAGAGCGTCTGCTTCTTTTTTCGAGAATACGTTGTGGAATTCACGATAAGGCAATGGAAGAGATTCAGGGCTAGGCTGAACAATCCGGAGAGGAAGAGCAAGACAGGTTGAGGAACAAGCCTTACTCCATCGTATGATCTCCCCCGTGCTCCAATCTATGTGAGGGTTGTGAAGTTGAAGCCAGGGATGTCCGAGGATCAATGGTACGGAGGAACAGGGAATTAGAAAGAACGAGAGGACTTCGGAATGGAGAGCTCCCACCGTAAGCTGCAGAGGTGGTGTTTGATATGAGACCCTTCCGTCAGTTAACGGTTTACCGTCCAGACCGCAGACCGTGATTTCTGAGTCTAAGTTTACGGATGGAATACCAAGTCTCTTGGCAAAGTTTATATCCAAAAAATTTCCAGCTGCCCCGCTGTCAAGAAAGGCAGGGATAGAAACGGATCGATTACCATACATGATCCGAGCAGGGATTAAGACCGAATTCTTGGAAGAGACCATCTGGAGACCTAGGCGTACCTCCTCCTTTACTCCTAGGCCTGGTCTTTTCCCGCCTTGTTAGGGCAGCTACGCAGGAGATGGCCTTTATTGCCACAATAGAGACATAGCCCCAGTGACCGGCGCCTGGATTTCTCCTCAGGGGACAGGCGATAAGCCCCGAACTGCATGGGCTCCGGTAAATCCTGAGGAACAGAGTAGACGGCTGGAGAGGGCCAGGATGGTGAGGCGGCCTCCTTTTCGGACCTTCTTTCCTTGATCCTGCGGTCAATTTTAATAACTAGTTGCATTAAGGCCTCCAAGGAAGATGATGAAGGATATTGGACTAAGGAGTCCTTTATCTGCTCCGAGAGCCCAAGCCGGAACTGACTCCGTAGTGCGGGGTCATTCCACTGACTGTCGACCGACCAACGTCGGAACTCGGCACAATATTCTTCCGCTGTCCGCCTCCCCTGTTTCAGCGCTCTTAGGTGGGACTCAGCCGAGGCCACCCTATCTGGGTCATCATATAAGAGACCAAGTGCGTTGAAGAAGGCGTCTACGGACTGTAGAGCTGGATCCACAGGAGTCAGACTGAACGCCCAGGATTGGGGATCGCCTTGGAGTAAGGAGATGACAATGCCGACCCTCTGTTGCTCCGAGCCCGAGGAGCGGGGCCTGAGACGAAAATACAGCTTGCAGCCCTCCTTAAAATTTCGGAATAAGGTTCTATCTCCAG
Source organism: Mixophyes fleayi (assembly GCF_038048845.1). Lineage (NCBI taxonomy): Eukaryota > Metazoa > Chordata > Amphibia > Anura > Limnodynastidae > Mixophyes > Mixophyes fleayi. The sequence continues at coordinate 251,270,487 of NC_134405.1, forward strand.
AGAACCGGTCCGGAAGATTTAACTTTGGCTCAGGTGCCGGAGTTGCTTGTGAGGCCTTGGCGGCTTCTTCCTGAGCAGAAAGCCTGAGTGAAAGATCCTGAACCATCTGCGAGACGACTTGGATCTGCCCTGCTAGGACCTGAGCTGGACTGGGTTCCATCAGTGGAGAATAGGATCGTTATATATTTGGGCCAGTTATAATGTTAGGAACTCCTTCAGTCAGCACGACAGAACCCGGAATCTGCTCCGATGTCTGGTGTTCACTGGAGCCCCTAGTGGTGGGGACAGACTTGGCTGCAGACAAACGGAGGGTCGTGTAGTGTGCACTGACTGGGGAGAACCCAGAGGCAGCGTGGTAGAACACAGCGATGTGAGGTCCAGGCAAAAGGTCAAGGGCCGGCAGCAGACAGGGATATCAGAAAACAAGCCGTAGTCAGGGGTCACAGGCAATACAACGAAGTCCAAAAACAAGCCAGGGGTCATACACAGGAAATCCAATAGTAGAGTAAACACAGGAGCAGGGAAACAGGAACAGGAGCCTAGCTAAACAGGAAGCTATAACTGGCAATGAGGCTCTGTCCTCACTGCCTTAAGTAGCAAGGGGAGCCAATAGGAGTGAGTGCCAGTGAGACCCCTCCCTACTGCACTAATCTCAGAGAATAGGCCATACAGAAATAGGAGAACAGAATAATCAATTCTATCAGAGCCAGGTATGGTAACTTCCTAGCCAAGACTCCAACACAGAATCTATACACAAAAAACAAAACAAGAAGTTACCTTTTTCTGCGCGCATGCGCCCGGGTGTCAGACCGCTGGCCGGGCGCTGCGGCCTCCGGATTACAGCGTCCCGGTTGTTGCCTAGGCAACCGGGACGTCAGAGGCGGAAGTGAGACCCCGGTCGTCATGGAGACGGCCGGGGCGTCTGAGAGAGCCGGAAGCGAGCCGCGGCGGCCCGTCGGGGAGCCGCGGCTCGTAACACCTATTTACTATAATAGGGTACATAAAGATTTTCTTTATGTACTCTTTTATCTACTTTATGTACAGTTTAATAAATATACCTCTAAGTTAAGTTCTCCCAAGATTTCCTAAACTTGCTGGCAGGCTCATTACGTATAGACCAATTTTTTCACAGGCTGGATGAAGACATCATTTGTACAATCAATAGAAACAACAATAGCAAAAGTCACTCAATCTTTGGCTTTGGTAATTCACAAAATTATCAAAAGCAAATTTTATTGTGAACTAATGGATCTATTAATAAAAGCTACGAGGGACACTTTATAATTGTACAAGGATCTCAATAGAATGCAAGATGAAGCACCTAAAGAGGGGATAATTTTTCATGTCCATGAAAATGTTTCAAAAAAGCTACGAAGGTAGAATGGTCATTACCTGAGAAAAAGTTTTTTTTGTTTCCAATATAATTTCCATAATGTATTATATAGAAAGAAATAACATTTTAGGACACCACTCCTAATGTAAATGTAGCAATCATGGGGGTGGCTAGAAAACCCTATTTCATAATTAACATGCTATCTAATATATCACAGACATATGTGTTTAATTTGAAACTTGCAACAATATTGGGTTTTCCATAGCGGCCACAAAATGCTCTAGCCCATATGACATGCCTTCCTAAAAGCGTTTATGCCTGCTTCCAATTGAAAGGTACTTTCCAATTAAACCTAAGCCCTTGGATATATGTTTAATTGGACAACATTTTGAATGCCTCTCTGAATCGCCTTTGAATAATTGGTTTGATGGTTAATTGGAAGGCATGGCTCCATTCAACTCAAATAATAAGATTTAGTCCATGTAGACTGCAAGTGATTTCTGATATTTCTACCTGGGGGCTTAAAATCAATCTCACACAAGAGACAACAAAGACAAAAAGAATCTCTTCTAAGTGCTCTTTGTAAAGAGAGAAACAGTTGTGAATCTGTTTTCTCGTTGAAACCAGCCAACTTGAAACGTGTTTTGTCACTGGAGAACCCTTACTGGAAGGTACTAATTACAAATTCCAGCTCTGCAGGCTGAACAGCATTTTTGGATGGTTAGGGTGTGTGATATTTTGTAGTATCAGAAGTCATCCTTTAACTTGAGAAAACTGAAAGTGGTCCAACTGTCCCTATAGCCTTCCGGAATTTTATCAAGGGTCAGGTGTTCATAATCTGTTCTGACAGTTGGCTAATGTCACTTGTATAAATTCACATGGTGCTACTTACAGTAGTACTACCCTATCCTTGACTAAGAGCATCTTCAGCCAACACTTCAGCACACAGAAGCACTCCACATCCTGGGCAGGCAGAATATAAAAGCAGACTAACTCCTAAGCAGGTGAATGAAGTCTACATCATGAGGTCAACCAGTTATAGACTTATTCTCTAAATAGGCAAGCTCTGAACTTGATTGTTAATAGTATGAAGGATAACTATATTAGAAGATAATTGTCACGCACCTGGCTCTTGGTTAAGGTTACTTACCCCTTTGCTGTCCCTGCAGTCCGCAGGCTCTGCTGGTCTCAGATCTCTCAGCAGGATGTTGCCCAGTCTGTATCCACTCCAGAAATCCTTCCAAAAACAGTACACGGGCACTCCCATCTTGGATTCAGTTCCCTGCTCTCCTTCAGCCAATGAAAAACTGCTTCAGTTCAGCTGACTGCAGCTTCTAATTGGGATAGCAGTCTCCACTCCAGGGTTCCCTCGAAAATCAGTTCCTGGGTGCTGTCATCTTGGATCTAGTCACTTGATCCATCTCAGTCAGTCAGAGTGCTGCTTCAGCCTAGCTGACTGCAGTCTCCAATCAGGTAACAACATTTAGTATAAAAGGACTTCCTGAAGCCAATCTAATTCCCAGCAGTCTGCAGTTTTCTCGTTTATTCCTGCTCAGACAGTGCAGCCTGTATTCCGGTTTCAGCATTCCGTTCTTGTTCCAGTCTGGTTCAGTAGTCCGGTCCTGCATCATCCTGATTTCATCTGCATAATTTGATCCCTCACTTCTTGACAGTCTCCAGTGCCATTCATATTTAGTAGCCTCCTGAACTCCACCTGCACCTGTTCTTTCCCTCATGCAAAGGAATATTATCAGGCCACCCGGCTTTGTCCACGTCTCCACCATAGCTCCAGAGACACAAGCCAGTCTGGGTACAAACAAATCCCTAGGCATGACAATAATCTTACAAAGCAAGTATTTCTAGAGCGAGTTAATTGACCCCACCTTATATAGTTTCTTATATGTATAAATTGTTTAACAAACTTGAGACACTGATGAAGATAAAAACATGACATTGTCTGACCAAGTCACCTGGCAACATCTGTAAATAAAAAGATTATACCATGAGGTTTAAGAATTTCAAAACCTCATTTCCATACAATAGCAAATTTACAGAAAAATTTCCATTGTGTATAATTGTTCATTTCAATTTTATTAATTGTGGAAGTCGAATAATTGGATGAAGCAGTTTCAAATTAATAACCATCAATTTAATTGGCTTTATCAGAAAATATGCGAATAGCACGCTATGACGTGGAAGGGCGTATTTAGAATTAACACATGCAAACACTTCTGCATACATTTACAATCACACATTCATTTGTAAATAGTTCACCTTAATAAAGTTCCAACACACAGTCTTTTATAATCAAATGTAATAGATTAAATAGTTTAATATAATAATGTTAAAACCACCTTATTGATATATAAGGTTCAGGATATAGGAAACGTATCATGTTTAGTGTCATTTTAATCCACTTTTCACCATCAGACATCCGCTACTATCGACTAAGCGAACGCACCTTGCATTAGCAAGTTATGGATGATAAAGGATAAATGGTCAAAATGATACTGTGTTTGTAATGCTAATAGACCAGTTTGAACCAGCTTTTCAGAGGGAAAACACATAGGCATCTGTTGGAGAGTTGACCCCCACCCTTGGAGGGCATCGTTTGAACCGACCTATGACCTGCATTATACTGTCCTAAACCCTGAACCAATGGAAAAATGCCATGACATCACTAGTGTTTTTTATGTACCACAAACTGTATATAAACCAGGCACTGAGACCCTCATATAGTCTACTTTGAACACAGACTTCAGGATTGAATCATCATCATCATCATCATTTATTTATATAGCGCCACTAATTCCGCAGCGCTGTACAGAGAACTCATTCACATCAGTCCCTGCCCCATTGGAGCTTACAGTCTAAATTCCCTAATATATACACACACTCACACAAAGACAGACAGAGAGGGAAACAGACAGAGACTAGGGTCAATTTTTGATTGCAGCCAATTAACCTACCAGTATGTTTTTGGAGTGTGGGAGGAAACCGGAGCACCCGGAGGAAACCCACGCAAACACAGGGAGAACATACAAACTCCACACAGATAAGGCCATGGTCGGGAATCGATCTCATGACCCCAGTGCTGTGAGGCAGACGTGCTAACCACTAGGCCACTGTATGCTGGATCCAGAGCGCTTGCGTATGTATCGGCTGTACTTTATTTATTGAATTGTTATTTGTTGCATCCTGCTATTAAATTTCTTTGGAACCACATTGATCGCAGCGGACAATTTTTATTGATAGCGACTAGATGAACATAACAATTTGGGGACTCTGATCGGTAAGTCCGCTACTGGCAGATTCGCAAAGCCCACTGATTTCAGTTCCTCAACAAATGGTGGAAGATGCGTTATAATCGGGTAAGAACGCAATGTGTTCGAGGCCTGCTTATCATTCTGTGTTGTGAAACCGAATGTCCGTTTTGTGTAATCCAGGGAGCGCTGGTTAAAACCTAGGGGACAAGAAAGAAAGAAAAAAAACTTTCTTTTAATTGTCATTGTGCGATTTAATGTGATTTATTTTGCATAGCGTATGCATAAATTTCCCTGTAATTGTTGCCACGTGTTTAATCAGTCATTTTGATAGATAGTCCTGTTGTATTTTATAGTGTAATCAATTGTTAAAACCTATGAAAACTTATTATTAGCATTTAGGAAAGTATTTTTCTGCGCAGAAAACAAAGATGTATATGTATGTGAATTGTGTGATCATGAAGATAAAGATGATTTACTGTTGAAAGAGAGAGACAAAGGTTCTGTTGAAAGAAACATGGTATAAAGAGACCTTTGTGGCGTTCTCTTTGAAAGAAAACGGTATAAAGAGACTCCGGAGTATACGTGGTATACTGTGAAACGAAAACTAGAGTTTTTTATCGCAATCCCAATAGTAGTCGCAAAGTTTATTGATAGCTAGTATCTCTAAGCGGTACGATCGGACCGCATGGTTGCGTATTTAGCCGAGATTGTGACTTGGGAGTTGTGGGAGGAAATACGCTGACAAGGCTGGTATTAGTAAATATTTACTGCTACCATTGGTAGAATACTCCGCAGGTGTGCTGGAAAGGCAGGATATTGAACGTTTATATTTTTGTGCTCCCAGTTTTTGTGTTAGGGACCTCGCTGGGTACGCTGATAATCGTGTGTATTGTTTAGTGGTACACAGTGGAGAAGAAGTGAGTGGACGCAGCTTGTGTAACTCGTCTATGGCCAATAAAAATCTTTAGCAGGAGTTTTGTGCTGCCAAGCGTCGGAAAATTCCGTTTCCACATGGGTGCTAAGCAAACATTAGAGATGGTCGATGAGGTACTGGTTAAGCAAGGGCCGATAGGTTCGGCAAGGTATATTATGTGTGAAATATGGTGCGTATGCAACGGCGTACTGTGATAAGTGGTTCAAGATGACCAATGAGTGTGTGAAACTGTTTCCCAAGGTTGGTACTTTCGATTCAAAGGTATTAAGTACTGTTAGAGATAAAATCTGTTTGATTAATTCATTAAAACAAAGCGTTAAACACAGTGACTGTTAGCAGTCACGGCGGCCGCGGGCACCGCCGCGACTCTCACCTAGTTCCTGCAGGCGTCCCGGTCGTCGCTATGGCAACCGGGATGTCACTTCCTGCCTTTACCCGACCGTTGCTGCCAGGGCAACAGTCGGGCGCTAATTACAGGGGCGCTGCGTCCCGGCAGCTGGGAACAGCCGGGCACATGCACAGAAGCGCCCACAATCCTGTGGGCTGATTAATGTGCCAGGATTGAGCCTGCCCATGTGATTTCAGAGCTAGGCTCTGATTGGCCACTACTGGTATTTAAGGCAGTGAGGTCTGCAGCCTAACTGCCGGTTATAGCGTTCTGTCCTCAGTCCTGCTGCCTGCTTGTGCTATCCGTTTGGTTCTTGCTCCCTTAGATTTGACTACCCATGTTTTGAACCCTGCTTGTTCTTGGACCTGTGACCCTTCTCTTCTGACCTCGACCTTTTACCTGGACTTCGGATTTTGCTTCTCTGCCTGTGTTTTTGACCCTTCGCTTGTCTTTGGATATTGCATCTGTGCCTGTGACCCTCTGACCTAGGATTCTACTTAACTACAGCCCGCCAATCACTCCACTTCTGGGAACTCCTTTAAGTCAGTATACGTCTCTCGACCCTCGGTCGGCCCGCAGCCCAGTCTGTCCCCACCACTAGGGGCTCCAGCGAACACCTGGCCTTCTGAGTAGTTCCCGAGTTTCACTGTACTGGCTTGGGAGTTCCTAACAGTGACTGTTTAAAACTGTGGTAACAGGAAGGGAACACGTGGCTAGGTAGCCCGTGTGTACCGGAAGGAAGTGTTGTAAAGTGAGAAGAAGGGAGCTCAAGCACGCCCCCGCCGCCATATGAGGACGGGGGCAAGAGTACAGCTGATACCAAAAATGATAAAAGTTGAACAAGTAATTTATATCCTGTATTAAGTAATTTCAAAGGTAATGTTTCTGAAGAAGTTGATGAACCCACTGTTATTTCAGCCATTGCCCATGATTTTACCATGCATGAAGTACCACGCAGACAAGGAAAGGGAGCTGTCCCACCAGCAGGAGCAGCGGCTGAAATTGGTGAGAGTAGTAGAGAAATTTATAAGGGGGGGGGAACATTCATTGTACAGTAATTCCACCAATAAATCTAGAATGTAGCGATTTGATAGGTTTACATCCTGTCTGCACAATAGCAGTTCCCAATAGGAAAGTGGACAAAGATGGTGTAGTTCCCATAAAACATGTAGCGATGCATTGTCCATGGACTAGATCTGAACTAGATTCAATTATGTCTGATTTCCCAGATCCTAGGAAAGAGTTGGCCAAATGTCAGAAATTTTTAGGTAATGTACGCGAGCCAACAAATAAAGATTGGCGAGTGGTGTTGAGGGCCTGTCTTCCTCTCAATACTGATATCCAAAATTTTATTAAGGATTGTATATTGGAGGAAGATAAGTTTTTAACAGATTGTGATAATCAGAAAAATATTAAATGTATAAACTCACAGTTGGCCATATTCTTTCCAGTGGTAGTGAACTGGAGCAAAATTTTTACTATAAAACAAAAGGATAGTGAAAATGCGTCAGATTATTTTGCCAGAGCTCTGTCAGCAGTGACCCAATACAACGGGTTATCAGACATAAAGAACGATGTGCATCACATGGAAGTAGCTGTAACAGTACTAATGGATGGTCTCAGGGAAAATCTGAAGACCAGGGTACAAACCTCTATACCTAATTGGAGGGGAATCATGGTAGATGCACTTAGAAAGCCTGCCGTGGAGCATGATAAAAATATAGTTAAGAGGAAAGAGGCGCAAAGTGATAGGCTAATGATGGTAAGTATCCAGGCTTTAGAAGGACCACATAAGCGACCACAAACTTATAATACATACAAAAAGCGACATACGTCAGTGAAGTGTTATATTTGCCAGAAAGAAAGACACATAAGGAAGTACTGTAGAGAGGGAAGTTATGAACCATCTAGGAGGGAATCACATAGATGAGTGCCTCTGCGCTGGTGCGTGGTTCTCTAGCCTTCCTGCCAGCGCCTGTCCTGAGCCGTGGCCGTCCGCCATCTTGATGGACTGCGCATGCGCAGCCTCCAAGAACTTATGACCTTTGCTTTTAATCTAATTGGTGGATCAGGCACCTCTCCCTATTTAAGGCACCTGTGCTCATTACATCGTTGCCTGATCTTGAGTCTCATTCCCTGTGAGTCTTTGAAGGTGTCTCCTGTGTCCTGCTAGTGTCTTCAGCTTCCTGCTGATTTCCTGTTCTACTCATCGGTGGTTTCCATACCCGCTACTGATTCCTGTATCCTGCTTGTGTCCTCGGCTGGCTTCTGGATTACCTGCTCTGCTCATCAGCGGTTCTCATACACGCTACAGACTCCTGTATCCTGCTCGTGTCCTCAGCTGGCTTCTGATTACCTGCTCTACTCAGCAGCGGTATCCATACCCGCTATAGACTATTTGTTGTTACGCTGCATATCTGTTTGGAACAAGCTTCTCTACTCAGCAGTGATACGCATACTTGTGATTGACTATCAGTTATTATCCCGCATATCCGCTCTGTGCAAGCCTCTCTACTCAGCAGCGGTATACATACCGTTATAGACTATTAGCTGTAAGCGCTGAATATCTGTTTGGAACAAGTTCCTCTGTGCTCTCAGTGTCTTCATACCGTTATTGACTCTTTGCATGCCTCCACTCATCCGCACCTGAACAACTCCTCACTTACTAGCAGTGGTACAACTTGCTATACGCAGACCACTGACTTCCCTGCTACCTACCTGCACCTGGACAAGTCTCGTCACAGCAGTGGTACAACTTGCTATACGCAGACCACTGACATCCCTGCTACCTACCTGCACCTGGACAAGTCTTCTCACCACAGCAGTGGTACAACTTGCTGTACGCAGACCACTGACTTCCCTGCTAACTACCTGCACCTGGACAAGTCTTCCCTTCACAGCAGTGGTACAACTTGCTATCCGCAGACCACTGACTCTCCTGTTACCTTCCTTCACCTGCTCACGTCCACCCTGGTCTCCGTGGTTCAAACCTGCCTTTCCACTATAGATGCAAGTCGCTGACTCATCTACCAATATAGCTGCAAGTCGCTGACTCATTTACCAGTATAGCTGCAAGTCACTGATTATCATCAATTCCATTGGCATCCTCTCTCCATCTGCTGTTATATACGTTCCACTATTCACCCTGTTGCCAGAGGACCGCTGTGCAAACTCCGCCTCTCTGGTAAGCATAGTCAACTGGGGAAATCCTGGGCAAGACTCCTAGTGCCCCGTGACACCTCAGAGAATTCCCAACAGTTGCTTGCACACATCATAGCAGCAAATGCTTTGCAGGAGAATGATAGCCAACACTAGGTGTCAGGTCATACCTGTATCCAACAACCAGTTAGGTTAACTGAGAATCTTAGGGAAGAACCTACAGTGACAGTTGATGTATCTAGTGTAGCACAAACTTTTCTTGTGGGTACAGGGGCGGCCAGGTCAGTGATAACTTCTCCTTTGAGTCTACAGGTTACTAACAGAACTGTTCCAAGGTTAATGCTGCACTCTACTTCTAGATCAAAGTCCATCTCAAGTAAAGGAAATTTTATTAAAAATACTGGATTCCTATGAACCAAAGATGGACAGGGAACTGGATTGATGGCAAATGTAGCTCCTGTAATGGTTATTCTGAAAAGTGGCATGCAGGCTCCAAAAATTCCACAGTACCCATTAAAACCAGAGGTGAAATTAGGGGTGTATCCTGTAATTGAAAGGCTGCTGCAACAAGGGATCTTAATTCATACATCCAGCAAAGCCAATAGTCCAATTTTCCCAGTAAAGAAGAGTGGAGGAAGGGGCTACAGATTAGTACAAGACCTAAGGGGAATTAATAAAGTTGTTGAGAGCCATTCTCCTGTAGTGCCCAATCCAGCTGTCATCCTTGTGTAGATTCCATCATCTGCCAGTTATTTCACTATCATTGATTTCTGTTCTGCCTTCTTCTCTGTTCCTCTTCATCCTAACTGTTAATATATGTTTGCATTCTCCTACAGAGGGGTGCAACATACATGGACAAGGTTTCCCCAGGGGATCATTTACAGCCCTCGTATTTTCTCCCAGGTCTTTCATGACTGTTTGCAATCCTTCCAAACAAGCAATTGGTCTGTTCTAATTCAATATGTAGATTATTTATTGCTGTGTTCTGATTTGTTTATGTCATCTGTGCATAATTCTAAACTTGTTGCTCCACCACTTTCAAACAGGACACAAGGTTGCAAAAGATAAATTACAGCCATGTCAGGCCAAGGTTAAATACTTGGGACACTGTCTCACCCAGGGGCTAAGACACTTAGCAACAGACCTAATTACCTAAAGACCTAAAGCAATACAAAACATGACCCTGCCGCAGAATCAACAGCAGATCCGTACCTTCTTGGGGATGTGTGGATATTGTAGATCATGAATCCCAGGGTTTTTTATTCTGGCATTGCCATTGGAGGGGCTAGTCTCATCCTCAAAGCCTGAGCGTGTTGCACACACAGAGGAGTCAGAGCATGCATTCTTGAATCTTAAAGAGCATTTGACTAAGGCACCTGCTTTGGGAATACCGGATTATGAAAAGCCATTTGAGTTGTTTTGTATGTAAGCCGATAGTTGTGCAGCAGGTGTCTTGACACAGAAACATGGTGATGCTATAAACCGGTAGCATACTACAGTGCACAATTGGACACTGTGGCAAGATCACTCCCAACGTGTAGCAGCAACTGATCTTCTGGTAAGAGCAAGGATGTAGTATTAGGACATGATTCAACTGTCCTAACTCCACATGCAGAATCTGCTCTGTTAAATTCAGCTCAAGCCAGATATGTCTCTTCAGCAAGGTTCACAAACTGGGAACTAGCTCTGATAGCACCTACAAACATCACCATCAAACAGTGCTTTAAACCCAGCTACATACCTACCATATGTGCCTCGTGATGCACAAAGGGTGGAAGGAGAAGAGACTCTGGCTGAAGGTGAATTTTGCAGGTATACTGATACACATGATTGTATGGAATATCTGAACCAGACTTTTACTGCAAGACCTGACATACGTGACACACCCTAAGAAAATGTAGATTTTATGTTTTACACGGATGAGAGTTGTCATAGACAGACAGTGACCGGAGAACTATGTACCGGTTACGCTGTTGTAAATGACGAGGATGTTATAGAAGCTGAACCCCTTGGCCCACCTCACTTAGCCAAAATGGCCGAACTTGTGTCACTAAGGAGAGCTTGTGAGTTGGTAGAGGGTAAATGAGCCAATATATGCACTTACTCTAGGTACGCTTTCGGGGTAGTAAATTATTTCGTGGCCCTTTTTCGTCTTACAAATTTTATGACAGTGGCAGGCTCACCAGTAGCACATTCACATCACATAAAAGGACTCTTGGCAGCGATACAGTTATCTAAGGCAGTAGCCGTCATCAAATGCAAACGAAGAAGACCTAATATCAGTGGGCAATAGCAGGGCAGATGAAGCTGCCAAGTGGACAGCAGGGTTATCTGCAGATGTATCAACTGACAAAAAGATGTTTTTTTCAGACGAGAAAAACACAAAAACGAATTAAAATGCAAGGCAGTCAAATTAAAAGGCGGTCAAAGGATGTTGTCAGGAGTCCTTTAGAGAAATGGACAAGGTAGGCCCGTGGCTCCCAGAGCATATTACCCAGGCTTGGCTGAGGCAACACATGGTCTGACTCATCTAGGTAAATAAGGTATGTTTATGCTGGTTAGAGCATACTTCTGTGCACCAGATTTTTCTTCTCAAGCAGGTAAGAAGGCAATGTCTTGTCTTACTTGTTTGAGGAAATATGTCAGGAAGACAATACCAACTGAGCCATCCCATATCCCTCCTACAGATGGACCTTTTCAGGAAATACAAATTGACTTCATTCAATTACCACCTTGCAGGAATCTCAAATATGTATTGGTGTGTACTGATGTGTTTTCTAATTGGGTAGATGCATTTCCAGCTTCCACTAATACTGCTGTTTTTACTGCTAAGAAAATTGTTTAGGAATTTGTATGCAGATATGGTATCCCTAGAATTATAGAAAGTGATAGGGGTACTCATTTTACTGGTGATATCTTTCAGAACATCTGTAAACTTATAGAAATTGATAGCAGACTTCATACTCCTTACCGACCACAAGCTAGTGGTAAGGTGAAAGGCTAAACGGTTCCATTAAGAACAAACTGAGTGAGATAATGACTAAAACTGGATTAGCGTGGCCAGAAGCTTTGTCACTAGTCCTCCATAGCATCAGAACCACACCAAGACCTCCTCTTAATCTGTCCCCCTTTGAGATACTTTTTGGCAGACAACCTCATTTGATCATAGGTCCACAGGATGATTTAAATTGCAATAATGAAGTGACTGTGCAATATCTCATAAAAATGAGCAGGCAACTATGACAACAGCAACAGAAACTCAAAATGCTGTCACCTGGTATGCCAGAAATAAACTGTCATGATGTTGAACCTGGGGAATATGCTATGATCCGCAATTTCTTGCGCTCAGACCATTGGGAAGGCCGTACCAAGTGTTGATGACCAGCACCTCATCTCTGAAGGTAGCAGAAAGAGACACTTGGGACCATTCTACTCACTGCAGGAAAGTCAACAATCCGGAGAAGGTACAAGACAAAACCGAGACTGACAACACAGATCTGTCACTTGTGAACCTGTTCCAGGAGACCTAAAGACTGCAGCTACTGACATCTGAGCTAAGGAAGTTGTACAGGCTATTATCCCAGCACTGGAGTGGCGGTTTTTATACTCTTCTTGTTACAGGATTGTTACATTCTATTTTTTTGATGGAGGACAGATGACGGAGAAAGGGTCCAGTAGTGATACTTATGAAGTGAAGTTGGAGGAAAAGTTGTTAGAACAATCAGTACAGCCTATTGCGTAACTCAGTTCATAGGTAATGAAAAGATCTGCTAGCTCTGTAACTCTGAGACAGTGTGAGGGGCTATTGTCTGAGGAATATTGTATCTGTAAGTACTGTGACACCCTAGTTGATGAGAAGTGCATCCAGCGATGCCAGTCCAATATTAATCTGGATTAAGGCGGGCATCCCCTAGATGATTATCACTCCGTAGTGGGTAAGGACTTAAACCAAACCGAGTGCTGGGTGTGCTCTCATATGCCTCAGGGACAACATAATTGTAGAACTAGTACCATTCTCATTAAACATCTCTGAAGTCCTCGAATTACGGGAAGGGAGGTCCATAGAAGTGAGATATAATATCACTAGGTCCCCTAGTCTAAAGCTTCTCCAATACTCCTTAGATTGGTCTTTGTTATGTCTAAATTTTTCACGTGTAGAGAGACTCGAGGATTGGGAAGCTGACCTACCTGATCAGACAGTAGCTCGCCACACCAGTATTAATGGGATACTCTCAAGATTACCAGTAACAAGGAATAGTGAAGGACATCATAGACGAGGGAATATTAACAAACAGGAGAGTATTCATTGGGAAAGTTCCTCTAGGTTATTGTCAGAATGTTATCCATGACAAAACTTGCATTGAACAGATGGATACAATAGGTATAAGGAGTTTTGTCAAAACTTTATGTAATATTATCAATAATCGCACTGTACCTTAGGTCCTCCCAGATTATGTGTATAATGTTTGTGGAAGAAAGGCTTCCTCCTGGTTAACTCCAAGTTGTAAGGGTTTATGTTTTCTAGGTAAATTGGTTATTGAGGTTATTACCATTAAAAATGATGAAATGATTGATATCCATAGAACCTCCATACGTACACACACAGTATGAATATTGTAGCAAAAGAAATATGATTCCTGGTGAAGAACCTGTAGCTACAAAGTTAATTAGTGAAGCTACAAGATTTCAAATTATGGTTGCATTAGACCCCACCAGGATTGCTCGGGGAACCTTAAATTTTAAGTATATTCAAGACCTGTCTAAATTGATAGACAATATCACCGAGATGTATGATGACACTTTCAGGTATACGGGTAAGGAGCTACAGGCTTATAAAACGGAGTTGGTGCAACATAGACTGGTGTTAAATTATCTCACATCTATTACTGGTGAATACTGTGTGACGTTGGCCACCCAATTTTGTGTCAAATGTTGCACATACATTACCAATAATACAGACGACCCCAAAGAAGTTATTGACCAGAAAATGGACGAAATCTTACAATTAAAATGGGAATTTCGGAAGAACCATAATTCTTTGCTGTATGAGATCGGAGAAAAGGTAGCAGGATGGTTTTCATGGTTTAATCCTGCAAAATGGTTCTCAGGTCTAGGGGAATGGGTACAAGAAATGGTTGCTAGTATAGGTAAGATGCTTATTCTTATATTTGGTGTCATCTTAATAATTGGCCTATGTGTCAGATGTGTTCCTACTGTCTTGAAATGTGGAAAGCGTTCTACTGACGTAAATACTGAAAATGAGACTGTAATGGTGATGAGAAGTACAGGTATCGTGGTTAACAAAGAATTGCATTATAATCCTGTTTTAGAAAGCATAATTAGGTGATAGTTTGGTGCACTATCAAAGGGTGGAACTGTGGAAGACAAATAATTGGATGAAATCATTTCAAATTAATAACCATCAATTTAGTTGGCTTTATCAGAAAATATGCGAATAGCACGCTATGACGTGGAAGAGCATATCTAGCAATAACACATGTGAACACTTCTGCATTCATTTACACTCACACATTCATTTGTAAATAGTTCACCTTAATAAAGTTCACACAGACTTTTTTTTTTTTTCATTAATCATTTTTATTGAGATTTGTTAGGTTAACAAGGGATATAGAAAGAATAAAAAAAATGGAAAGGGGAAGGGGGGGGAATAGGAACACACCAATACAGCGTATATGCAGGTTACAGACATTATACAGTATACAGTCTACTTCTACTGTGGCACCTAACCCACCAGACTTGGTCTAAGTCTTTGACGGCCCAATTTAAACACTCCATCAAGGCGCATCTATTGGCAAAGGACCTCCATTAATAGGGGGAGGGGAAGAAGGATTATTAACCGGAGCACCACCCCCCTCAGTCACATAGACATGCCATTCAAACCATTTCAACAGTGGGGAGGATGGTCTCATAGAGTAGGGGACATCGAGTGTTGCCATCTCGAACGCATATTGGACTTTGGTTATTACTTTTGACAGGGTGGGGGGTGGCGGTGCCATCCATGCCTGGGCAATGGCAGCTCTGGCAGCAATATGTATATGGTTAAACACATAACAGGCCTGTCTCGGGACATGAGGTGGATATACTTGATGAAGGGCAATTTCAGGGGCCTGAGAAAGATCTAATCCGGTCACCCTCTTAGCTAAATCAAATACCTGAGCCCAAAAAGAGCGTAAAACTGGGTATGCCCAAAAAATATGAAGCAAATCCCCAACCATCGAGCATTGTCTCCAGCACAGCTTAGACTGGGAGGGCCACATTTTATGGATTCTGGAGGGGGTCAGGTATAGTCTATTAACTAGTTTGATTAACATTTCCTAGTGGTTTAAACATTTGGACATACGAAAAGCATTGACATAAACTGCCTGCCACTGGTCTTCTGTGAAGGGTGTCTGGAGATCTAATTCCCACTGGAGTTGGCTAGAACTTTTGGCTATTGGCTTCGGGGAAGTAAAACCGTATCAGAAGGTGATCCCAGCTCTATTGTCTCCTTTTGTAAGTTTTGAGATAAGTGGGGCTGAGGGGGGCCTGCAGGGTCATGTTATGTCTCGAGAGGGAAGCTATCCAGTGCCTGATTTGTAGATATTTGTAAAAATCTCTCGTAGGTATATGGAATTGGTGCTGAATTTGTGTGAAAGACATCAACCCCTGATCATCAAATAAAGACCTTATGTCTACTATGCCATTCGTTATCCACAGGGGCAAATTCATGTCTGGGATCAATTTAGCCAAAGACCACAGTGACAGGTTATTATTTGGAGTCATTCCTTTAGAGCGAATATAGTGCTCTCTGGCAGATACATAGATGACCTATTGATTATTAGGAATCGGGATTCTGTTTCCTGAAAAAAACACTTATTATTTTCCTTCTATTATGTTTAAAAGATCAGATACATTAAAAAATAACTTTATTCCTAGCTTTCACAATAGCACAAATGAAAAATTACTATCAGATTTGTCACTTCCAGACCCATCTGATTTAATCCCAAACCATTTGGTTGCTTTAAGTGTTGGACAAATAATTGTATTACATATAAGAAGATATTTCATAAAGACTAATGCCACCAGTGTTTCTTATGACATAAAAAGCTTAATTAAAACAAATGTCAGTTTTGTTATTTAAGACAAATGTCTGTTTTGTTCTACAAAATTATTTTGGTTTAGACTTTTTTGATTTGGAATATATCCTCTCAATCCAAATTAGGAATAATACTGACAAGGTCTTAATGAGTGGAATATAGAGATAATTGATATATTTCTGTTTCACTTTGCAATGTCATTTTTGGTATCTATAAAAACGCATTATTTTGCTGTTAAGGGTTATACATCTAAGACACACCACTTCGACATTAGATTTAGATATATCCACTTGAAACTGGTGTTTCAGTGTAATATTAAACATAAAGGTGTTTATGAGCTTTATCTCTTCCACCGACTCCTCTTACTAGTCACTTCAGAACACTACATTCCCACTCGCACACTTTCTACCCTGCACCCTGAGACATACTGGTTAAATAAATCTTGTTCATGGGACTGAGTGATTGCGAAGTAGAGCAAGACATATTTATATAATGGGTATGATCTGGATTAATTAGTCATCTAACGCTATTAGGAGCTAAAATTATTTTAGATATTTCTCATCTCTAATCCCTGTGAAATGCTCTGTGATATTAAATAGACATTTAAATTACTGTTCCAATTAGGTAACTTATATGTAATACAATAATGGAAGAATGCCTAAACTATCATAATTACTTTGCTCTTTCTCTGTCATATATCTCTTTTGCAGTTCTGTTCAAATACAGCTGAACAGTAATTTATTGGAATCAGCTTCTCTCAAGTTTATTTTATATATTCCATATTATGTGGAAGGATAATAATAATAGGATTTTTATTTTTAACCACACTTTTTTGAGTTGTATTATTTTTATTGTAAAAGTTTGTTTCATCGTTTAACAAACCCTGCTCAGTGATTGGACGAGAGCAGTATTTAAACATGGTGTATGAGTACACGCTATACTGAGTTTTTCCACTGATGAAACCACTCATTTCCTATGAAGAAACCAGTGTTAAATCCGTTGTTTTACAGAATAGACTGTGGCTAAATAATGAAAATTCCATGCTTACTTTTATTGCAAGGTATGTGCTTACTTCTGAAGTTGATAAAAAAAACTTTAATAATCACGCATAAATATGAAAAAGCTTTCTTCATTTATAACACTCTTAAATCGGTTCTTCTGTTAAAGGACTGCGGCTAAATACTGACAACCTCATGTTTGGTCTTACTACATGGCATCTGACTATGAAAATCTGAAGCGGATACTTTGCTTAAACGAGAAGAGCTGATTGTTATTTTTGATGCAATGTTTTAAAAATTTAGAAATTTATGTGTAGCTGATAATAGAGTAAGAGAAGGTTATTCAGACTTCGCTGGGCATTTATTCCAGCAAATGCCGATGCACATTTCACTGGGGCATAAACGAGACAGAGTGTTGCCTGAATAACCTTCTAATACTCTATTATCAGCTACATGTCATGCGCTGGACCCTCCGGTGCAAAGGGCTAGCCGCCTCACTTGGCTCCTCCACTCCGCATCTTCTGATGGTGGCTGCCATCTTGGATTGGGAGTGCACTCCCATATCTTATAGTTTTCCAAACTCAGCCATTGACTGATTATTTTACACTTCCTCTCATTCTCCAGAGTATTTAAGGCACCTGTTCTGGCAATATGGTGCCAGAACTTCATGTCCAGTTAGCTTGCTAGCTGCTGAATAATCCTGGTATCCTGTATCCGTTCCTATTCAGAAGATCCAGCTATCCAGCGCTATATCCTCTTCAACTGATCATGGTATCCTGTATCCATTCCTACATTAAAGTAATTTCATTGTTTTCTAGTAAGCATTGTCTATGCGATTTGTGTGGTTCCAAAGCACAAGCAATTTATTTAGCAAAAGCAAAAGTTTAACAGTTCTATAAATAAGTACAGTACAGCCGGTACCTGATACATACATACATGCGCTGCGCTCCGCTGGTACCATTACAGTCCTTCAGTCCTGAAGACTGTGGTCAGAGTGACTGCCTTAGCTGGTCCCAGGGAGCTATATATATATACATTCAGTGACACAGTGAAGACAATACAGGTGACTTGGCAAGTTTCCATAGGTTCAGGCTCCAGGAAGGTCCAGTGTAATACAGTCCATAGGTCAGTTCAAACAACCCCCTCCAAGGGTGGGGGTCAACATTTCAAGGGTGGGGTTGTGCTCTCCAGATGATGCATACTTTTTTTAAATCAATTAAAATTTTATTGCATTTTTTTTACTTTCTTAGCTTTTAAAGCCCAATACATTGGGCAAACATAACAATCTAAAACCCACGCAGGGGCATAAGCAGTGTCAGATAATTATAAATAACACATTCAAACTACATTGCAATTCAGAATACATATATATAGTATGCAGATTGCCTGAAATACAAGATACAGTGAGGCACTATTACAACAATATTAACAGAATTTACAAAACATTAATCTTAAAGGTAGGGGCGGCTGAGTGTCTGCCCTGAATACTCCACTAGGAAAGCTTTACCTCCCTCAGCCCTTTTGTAACATACAGGGAGGTTTTCCACCTATACAAAATCCTTTCATATTTATCAACTAAATTCCTACTGGTGTACATGAACCTCTCATGGCCCACTGTATTGTTAACAAGATCAATGCAACTTTTCAGAGTTGGACCTTCTGGCGCCATCCACTTCCTAGCGATGACCACTTTTGCCAACATAAGTATCGTATTTATGAGCAGTCTAATAAGCTTATGAATGTTTTTACCCAAACCAAATATACATAATCGTGGCGTCATAGCAGACACTCCCACCTTTAACCGATTTATACAAACCCCCACCTCTCTCCAGAAGTGGGACACTCCCAAAACATATGCCAAAAATTTTCCCTCACACTCCCACATTTAGGACACAGAACCACTTGACCCACACTAAATTTAGAGAGCCGAAGAGGAGTAAGATACACTCTGTGCAGCAGGAAAACCTGAACCTGACAAAATTTAACCGATGCAGTGACCTGTTACGGACTATACAACATAATGTCTAATGCCTTATCGCTAATTTGCCCAAGATCACCTTTCCACCTGCACTGCAGCTCCGGCAAGCCCCCCATGCCAGATCCTTCTGACAACAATGAATACAGAGACGAAATTTGCCGCCTCCGGCCCAACCTTGACAGCTGCACCCTCAAGGAATCTGCATTAAAATTCGGGGCAGCTCCCCGGAACTGTGAGACTAAAGCATGTCTTAACTGCAAATACCTGTAGAAGTAACCCCTAGGTATCTCATGTAATCCCCGTAATTGCTCAAATGAATATAGTATCCAGTTCTCATACAGTTGTCCAATATGTATTATATTATAGATACGCCAGGCTCCAGCTCACCAAGATCCAAATTATCCCAAAATAGAGTGCATGGATCCCAGTCCAATCCACCCCCAATCTGAAATGAGAAGCCACACCTTCATGGCTTGTATCAGTAAAGGAGGATCACCCCCAGCCTTTCTACCAGCTAAAAGAAACTGTACCCGTAGATGTTTAGAACCTGTCCCAGACACTAGAAAATCATGTAGATCCATACCCATCCGTGACCGGAACCATACCTCAATATGTGCTATCTGAAAAGCAAAGTAATAGAACCGCAGTTTCAGCAAAGCGAGACCACCCGACCACCGAGAACGATACAGAGTAGTAATCTTGACTCTTGCTCTCTTACCCACCCACACCAAAGTAGCCATGAAACGCTCAATAGAACGGAATATACTATGAGGGATATAGACCGGCGACTGCTGCAAAACGTACAAAAACTTTGGCTGAATTATCATTTTAATCAGATTGATTCTACCTGTGACCGTTAGTGGCAGCTGTTTCCACACCCCAACCCGGCTCTTAAGATAATCAGTCTGAGGCTGGATATTGCGCTGAATATACTGACCCATATCACTAGAAATCCAAATACCCAGATTTTTAAATACCGGAGTCCACTTAAGGGTAGTCTGCTAAACTTGTCCTATAAGGCAAATACCCTTAACCAGAGTCACACTAGATTTGTCCCAATTGATCAAAAGGCCTGAGTACCTACCGAAAACCGTAACCACACGGAGAAGCGCAGGTAAGGACTTATTAGGATACGATAGAAAAAGTAGCATATCATCTGCGTAAAGGGCAATCGGGTCCGTCCTGCAGCCCATCTTCAATCCAGTAATATCTGATTGCATCCTAACAGCACATGCCAGTGGCTCTATTGCCAGGGCAAATAAAGTGGGAGACAGAGGGCAACCCTGTCTTGTACCTCTGCCCATGACAAACTGACGAGACACAAAGCCATTTACACAGACTCTAGCTGTAGGGCAAGAATACAGTAATCTTACCCACTGGACAAAAACCGGCACAACCCAAATTTCAATAGCACCGCCCACAGGTACCTCTACTCCACAGAGTCAAAGGCCCTAGCAGCATCTAACGACACCACCACCGCCTCCTCCTCCGCAGGGCGGGGCAACTGCAGGTGACAAAAAAGCCTACACGAATTTATAGCTGTAGATTTTCCTGGCATAAAACCAGTTTGGTCAGAGTGCACAATCTCACCAATCACCAGACACAATTGTGACGCCAAACTTTTTGCCAATTTTTTAATATCCGTTGTCAATAGTGATATAGGTCTGTATGATTCCGGGAACAAGGGATCCTTTCCCGTTTTGGGAATAAGGACTATAAGAGCTTCAGACATAGACGGAGATACAGAGCCCAGATTTCTAAATCTAGTAAATATTTCTTGCAATCGAGGCACAAAAAACATCAAATGCTTCTTATACAGCTCTATAGGTATCTCGTCTATGCCCGGAGCCCTGCCCTTTGGAAACGAGGATATTGCAGCTACAATCTCCTCATCAGTAATTGACAAATCCAATACGCCAGAAACCTGCCACATTTATCCGCTTCAAAGTACTGAGTATGCTTAGCAAATAACAACTTACGTCTTGATTTGTCTAACAAGTAGTCCGACCATTCTTGCTGTACCGCTAACGAAGCCAGCCTGTCAGAAGCCATATGAGAAGTGAGATACACCTCCTCCAACCGCAAAACCTTCTTTTCTAATCTATCACCTCTCAGCCTAGACTCTTTTTTGAAACAGTTAATACTTCTAATTAGGGAACCTCTTAAAAAAGCCTTGAATGAATCCCAGACAAGAGGTGGAGCCGCTGTATCTACATTAGTAGCAAAGTACCCTTCCCATTGCAATTCTGATGTGTTTCCATCCTTCAATAATGTCAACCAGAAGGGGTTAAGTCTCCATAATACTTGACCTCGAGAAGCATTAAGCTTTACAGTCAGTACCAACGGGGAGTGATCTGAAATCCCCCTTGGTAAATATGCAACATCTGAGACAGCCGGCAGCAACCCCTTTGATATAAGTCCTAAATCAATTTGGGAAAAGGCATTATACGAAGTAGAGTAACATGAAAAACAAACCTCTGCCGGATTTCTCAGATGCCACACATCCACCAAGCCCATCTCTTCCACCAGATCAGCAAATTTTGATTTTCTAGCATGTGTAGTATCCCCCACCTATCAACATTAGGGTCCAACACATTATTGAAATCCCCACAACAAATCACCGGAGTATCAGAAGATAGAGAGATAAAATCACTGCATTTCTTTAAAATTTCTCCACTATAAGGGGGCGGGACATAAACTGACAGTAAGTTTTTACATTTAGAATCAAAAATACCCTTTACAAAAATGTATCTACCTAATGGATCGGATTCCACCTCTTCCAAAACAAAATGTACTTGTTTACGTATAAGAAGAGATACTCCTGGGGCGTGGTTTGGACGCCATCCTAGCTGGCAGCAGTGTCCGTGAGCTCACGGCTTAGAGGCACCTTCCCTAGGGAATTTTCTTTTCCTGACTGGCTTACAGCCTACCTGTCCTCTGCGCTTACTGTAGTGCACATCTGGCGAGAATTTGGAAGTCCTCCGCTGAACGAAGGGTGTGACACAGGACCCTCAAGCTGCCTGCCACCTGCGGACCAGTGCTTCCGCAGGGCCTCTTCCTCTTCTGCCTGCCGCGGGGGTTCCATCGCCGTCCAGACCTCCTGTCCTGGGTTGCTGGCTGTGGTTACCGCGCCCTGGTCTGATCCCGGACACCGCCGCATAGTGAGACCTACTTCCGGCCCTGAATCCCCGGTAATCGATTCCTGGAGTCCCCTAGAAAATAGTACTTCCGGTGGAGGCGGAGCCACGAGGTGCGCGTCGAGCGCGGCCACAGATCCCAGAGGGTCCCCCTCAGCCAGGTGCACACCTATACCCCCTCTCCTGGTGATTGGAACGCTGAGGACAGCTGCGGGCCGGACAGAGGCCTACTTCCGGTTAGGAAGCCTCGGCCTCAATTACTTATCCCCCTCTCAACGTGTGACATCCAGAAGGGGCGGAGCTACGCGCTGCCAGTCACTTGCAACCCCCAAGTTCCTTACTGCTCGACTTCTCTACATAGTGCCACCTGGAGGTGACAATGTTCCCTGGCAGTTGATGTCAGTTCTCTCCTTCCGATTACCTGCCATCCAGGCGTGTGGCCATCTCCTGCAGAGGGACTTGTATAAGGTCAGTGTGTCTCCCCTGTGCTCCCACAGTAACTGCAGCATCCCTGTGGGATTCAAATTAAATTCTGGCAAGTAGCTCACCAAGTAACCCAAACCAGGAATTGCAAAGTTTACTCCAAAAGTTATTTTGATACAACAGTCTCTGTCATTAAGGGGTTAACCCCTGTTACACGTTGCCTCTGTTATCTTTGCCTGGTTTATAGAACCCACTTTAGCCACCTGATGGTATCACTGAATACAACTACTATTTTTGCAGACAAAGCTGTTCTCACTTAAGTGCATTTTTGCTCCTGGGGACATAGCTCCGCCTGTTATGCCTGGTGTCTGCCCCCCAATCTTCCACTGTTACATGGTGATCATTCAATATAACAAGTTGGAGTATATCGCTACTATTGGTAACTTTCCTTTGTTGTGCTACCACCTGCCTGTATATCTATCTTGCATTATGCAGTAATCCTCAATGCCCTGCCTGGGCCTTATGTGCTCTGTATGATTCTCTAAACTCTACTGTGCAGCACCCTTCTCCCTCAACCTCGTTACCATCCCCCCCTCCTGCCCTATATACCTTACTGCATCCTCAAACAAAACCAGCATGGCACAGAAGAACAAAAAACCCTCAAGTAGCTCTGCCACGCCTAACTTTTTCGGGACCAGCAAGCCTCTACTGATTCCTCAGAAACCTCACTTCTGTCCTCACCATCTGACCTAGATCCTCAGATCCAGGCAGTTATGATGAATTTATTGGTGGGGGTTAAAGAAGCCTTCAAGCAGGAGCTCTCAAAAGCAGTCAGTGAACTCAAACTGGAACTCTCCTCCTTGGGTTCGCGTACTGACACTCTAGAACCAAACACTGACGACCTCTGTCGCTCCCAAGCAACATTTGATAGAGAATTATCCCGTCTAAATGATGAAGTCGAGTCCTTAAAAGAAAAACAAGAGGACTCTGAAAACCGCTCCAGGCGCAACAATATTCGAGTCCGTAACGTGATCGAAGATATCTCACCATCTGAAATTCAGCAGTTTCTCAAAGACCTCTTTTTACATCTACTTCCAGGTCTATCAGACTCTGACTGCATGATGGACCGTGCACACCGTGCCCTCAGAGCCAGACCAGCCTCTGACCAACCCCCACGTGATATAATTGTGCGCTTCCCCTATTACCACATCAAAGAGCGTATTCTAACTCACACAAGGAATTCTACTTCAATCTCCTTTCGGGATATGGACATACAACTTTACCAAGACCTTGCTCCTTCTACTATTCAAAAAAGAAGGGCTCTTCAACCCGTCACCAAGATCCTACGCCAGCACAATATTCGCTACCGCTGAGGATTTCCCTTTCAACTCCAAATCTTTGCGGCAAACACCATGTATCACGTTAAAACCCTAGACCAAGGCCAGGAAATACTAGCCAAGCTGAGCATTCTCCCCCACTCCAGATCACCGTCCAGCGCTACCCTAAGGCATGACCGACCTCCACCTCCAGCCCCTGAGTGGTCTAAGGTTCCTCAACGTCGAGCTCGGGATGACTCTCCAACCTGAAATGTTCAGATGTTCTAGTATATCTTATCTTATTGTTTTCCATACTCACCGGTCCGGAGGTGCCTATTTCAGAGGGTTTCACCTCGTAGAACCTACTCTTTTAACTGCAATCTGCTCAATATAGTTGTTTTTACATTTTATATTGTATTTCCCTTTTGAACCTCAAATCGGACACTAGCTTAAAAATAACTTTTGCCTATAACTTTAGCTAGAGGTCTTTGCTTTAAACATCTCATAGTCTTCAGTTTGGTTTCCTCTGTTCTTGTTTACATATTACAATTTTTGTTGTTATTACGTTTTTATATTTTAGGGTACTCCCTACTTGCCTTAAACAATAGTTCTCTCGTTTTGCATCATTGTACTGTATTAATGTATAATATGTCTTTGCTCATATCACCCCACTCCTCTATTTCCCTTTTTCCTTTTCCTCCCCCTCCCATCCCCTGAATGGACTGTTCCATAGATAACATGTCTTTGCTCATATTGTCCTTCCCCTTCCCTCACTTCCCCTTTCTCCTCTCTCCTTCCTCCCCTCTCCTTTACCCCCCTTCCCTTCTGTCCTTTTCCCCTCCCCTGCTGCACAACCTATTTACACAGCTGGATAACATACAAATGTGAATCCTTCTCTAATGGCCGTATCCAGCTCATTAGTCAGAGCCATCGACTCAGGCGGCAAGCCTGACTAGATGTATCCACACCACCCCCCACGCTCCCTATACGACTTCTGTTTAGCCATGCTATGTTTACTAACAATAAGTCTGGATCCCTCCTGGATCCCACCGTTAAAGGGTTTCTGCCCAATTGGGCTACTCTTCTCTTTCTCTTCTTTTTTCCCTCTCTCTCTCCTCTCTCTCTTAGTGGCTCTCTTTTCTCTCTTTTCCATTTTCTTTATTTCCCCTTCTCCCGCTCCCCCATTTAAAAGTCCCTGGTCCGCTTCCGCCCACTGTTACAGCTTCCAGATGAGTGGTTCTTTGGCGTGCACACCACTTTGGCCTCCATGACCTTGAAACTTCTCTCCATTAACGTCAATGGCCTCAACTCTCCTCGCAAACGCACAATAGTCCTTGGAGCCTGCAGGAGGGAAAAAGCGGACATCGTGTTCCTCCAAGAAACTCATCTCACAGGTTCACACACGCAACTTCAGGGTAAGCAATTCTCCCAGACTTTTTTTGCCTCAGCTAATTGTAAAAAACGGGGGGTAGCGATCCTTATCCACAATAAGGTTCCATTTCAGCTTTCTTCCACATATTCTGACCCGGAGGGTCGCTTCTTATTGGTAATGGGTACGCTTCGCTCCTACCCAATCACATTAGTTGTTACTTATGCCCCAAACCAGGATCAGGCTCAGTTCTTTCCAATATTATTTAGACACATTGAGCGATTGGCCCAGGGTCACATTGTATTGGGTGGAGATTTTAATGTTGTTTTGGATCCTCTCCTCGATAGGTCCTCCATCTCCCCTCGCGGTCTCCCCCCGTCCGCTTCCAAGGGCTCCGTCACCTTGTCTGCCCTGCTTTTACAACACTCATTGCATGACACTTGGCGCCTTAAAAACTCCACTACGAGGGACTACACACACTACTCTGCTCCTCATCAGATTTACTCCCGCATTGACATGATCCATGTCTCCCAATTTTTGATTTCCCAAATAACCAAAGCGGGCATTGTCCCATTCTCATGGTCTGACCTTGCGGGAGTTTTTATCCTTCTAGACCTCCTCCGTCATTATCCACGTCCCTTTAGATGGCGTCTAGACGACTCCCTGCTGTTAAACACCTCCTCCTTTATGGAAATTAAAGCAGCTATATCTGATTATTTCCAAGAGAACACCACCCAGGAATTGGCGCCCGGGGTAATATGGGAAGCTCACAAAGCCACCATTCGTGGGCGACTAATAAGTGTTGCTTCACAGGCTAAGCGTAAAGCTGCCTTAGAAATCTCCTCATTAGAGCAACGTATCACCACTCTCTTGACTCAGCATAAACTGGTCCCAGATCCATCCCTATTAATACAAATCAACTCTTTAAAGGGCCAGCTTAATACCATTCTGTCTCGACGGGCTGCATCCATACTACAGAAACTTCAGCAACGTTTCTATGACAAGGCAGACAAGGCGGATTCATTGTTAGCTCGGAAGCTCTGTCAGAGGCGTGTCCAAGGAGCTATTGACAAACTCCATAAGAATTCTACTAATTCAGTAACATACGACCCTCTAGAAATTGTTAAGGAATTTAGAGACTTCTACACTTCCCTTTATAACCTTCCTGGCTCCCCTCCCCGGGGGGATCTCCTATCGGATTCTCTGGAGTCGTACCTAGCTAATACCCCTCTTCCACACCTCTCTCAATCCCAGCTCACTTGCTTAAATGGGGACATCACTGCAGATGAAGTAAAATTAACTATAAAATCCCTTAAACCAGCCTCTGCTCCCGGTCCTGATGGCTTTTCAGCACAGTACTATAAAAAGTTTTCCGCGGACCTTGTTCCTTATCTAACATCTTTTTACAACCAAATTCTGGAGGGGGCCTCCTTTGACTCGGCTACCACGCTTGCCAATATCGCAGTAATTCCTAAACCCGGGAAAGACCCTCTCCACTGTGCGGGCTATAGGCCCATTTCTCTCCTCAACGTAGATCTCAAACTTTACGCTAAAATTTTGGCTACCAGGCTTAACCCCCTGCTCCCAAAACTGGTTCATCCGGACCAAACGGGCTTCATCCCAGGGAGACAGGCCCCTGACAACACTAGAAGAGCCATAAACTTGATCCACTCTATACATAACGGAAAATTGCCTTCCCTCATGATGGCCTTGGATGCGGAAAAGGCGTTTGACCGGATCTCTTGGACATTTATGAGGGGGGTTCTCGAATCCATGGGCTTTTGTGGTAGGTTTCTAACTGGTATTTTGGCTCTCTATAGAAACCCTTCTGCTACGGTTTCGGCCAATGGCCTTACCTCCAAACCATTTACAATTTCTAATGGCACTCGCCAGGGTTGCCCCCTCTCCCCTTTGATATTCGCCCTTATAATCGAACCGTTGGCTGCCAGAATTCGCTGCAACCAATCCATTTCCGGTATAAAAGTTGGTTCTACGGAAAGCAAAATTGCTTTGTATGCAGATGATGTCCTCATTAGCATGTCTAACCCCATTACCTCTCTCCCCCCCTCCTTTTGGAATTAGATACTTATGGGCACTTCTCGGGCTATAAAATTAACCCCGCCAAAACTGAAACTTTGGATTTCTATATCTCTAAAACAGATAAGGCAATTCTAGATCAATCATTCCCCTTTACCTGGCAAAATGGATTACAACCTGTGTGTCTAGCGCTACGTTCGGTACAGCAGCCTGTAGTATGTACTGAGGGTTCCACTAGATTCACTCACATTAGATATACAATAAATGGTTTTGTACATACAGAAAAAGCGCTCTCCTAGTTGCACTGCAGTTCACGTCACTGTTGTGGGTGAACATAAACATCAGCATCTGTGGTAGTTTGCTGAAACATAAAAACTTATCATAGCGCAATACTGTAAAACATATGGAACAGAGTTCTGCGAAAAGGAGTTGTGTCTTGATCTGAGGGTCACCACCAGTCACCTGTGCTCCCCTTTTCCTTCACACCCCAATGGGTTTATGCTCACAGAATTTAGATGAATATATCGCCCCACAAATCACGATGATCCTCCTTCCGACTAGTATGTGGATAACTGGATTCTAATGCACGCCTGGTTTACTCCCGGCGAACAGCCAATTCTTAGAATCAACCAATGGGTACACTCCACAAATACTCCATAGAAGGTATTATATAAAAGAAAAGGAATACTCTAGTGTTTCACCTTTTAATAAAAATGCTCTAATACAATCTTTGAGCTTTAGAAAACAGGACCCGTACCATGTCACACATCAAAACAGGCATAAGCATAACGTGAATCACATGGGCTCACCGCAGTCTCGTCTGATGTGAAATGCTGTCAGGTCCAACGATTAAAACCAACGCGTTTCAACTTAAAACAAAAGTCTTTATCAAGGTTCAAATCTTCAGTCTTTCCCGTCGCTTCTTATACGGAGACATATCCACTCGCTCGTCCAGTCATTATCCATATCCGGAACAAGGCTTGACTCCTCCGCCTCTCCGGAAGTGTGTTCATAATCACATCGATGCTTGGTATCTTTTCCACTCCTTGCAGTTGATTGGCTCCTCCATCTCGCCGGAGGTGGGGACATCCACACACCGAAAATTAGTTTCTTAAAGTGGCACAGTTTCTCACCTAACTAATACAGACAATTTCCTAATCTCTATATACAAAATAGTATGCTTAAGGGAATATCTTGATACCGTTGAGTAGATGTTCCTCGATATAAAAGAAAGAGATACATATCAATGAATAGTCTCCCCTGTCTGGTTACGATCTAAACATACATGTGTCTCTCGGATATTGACATATACTCCATAACTACATTTCTCTCTATACCCTACCAACATTGTCTATCCATACATTACTATGTAGGGACCCGTGGTAAAAAACATAGGATATGATTCTCAACATTCTACTTTCTCCAGGAAAATTTTCCCATACAATGTGTTTTTAATAGATAAAAATATTACTACACCATATTTCCCGTATATGTACTACTCAAGATGTATACATTAGCATACCATACCACAAGACCACATACCCATACTCCCGAACACATATATCAGAGGAACCATTTAAGTTCAAAGTCTGTATTTAACCCTTTGGGAATCATAGTGTCCACATTGTATATCCACTTCATTTCCAATTTGGATAATGAAGTTAATACATCCCTATTCCTCCAGTTCTCTTCCACTATCTGAAGTCCCCAAAAACCTTTTATATGTTCACATGAGCTTGAATGGGCTATTTTAAAATGATTGGAAAGCGTATGTGTATCTAACCCTTTCTTGATGTTATACAGATGTTCTATCCATCTTATTTTCAGTGGTCGGGTAGTTCTTCCTATATATACTTTGTCACAGGTGCATTGTACTGCATACACCACATTTTTACTGTGACAAGTTATGAAGTCTTTTATCCTATATTCCTTTCCATTTAGAAGCAAATTTGTATATTTACTTTGAGTAGTTTTCCATGTCTTACAAGCTGCACAAAGGCTGCATCTATGGAATCCTTTCGTTCTAACTAACCTTCTCGTTTTCTCAGGCAGATGTCTTGTCAAGATCTTTTCGACCTGTAGATGATTATTACTATAATTAGAAAATAATGCCCATTCATATTTTGTTTTATTTTCAGGACGGGACTTACTCCCTTGGGTCAGAAGATCTTCCCTTTTGGTATTTCTAAGTTTTTCCTCCGCTATATTCAATAGCTCCATACCATAACCTTTGCTATGGAAAGCCTGTTTCATTTCTGCTACCTGTGTATCTGAGATGTTATTTTCAGTGCAATTCCGCTTCACTCTTTTCATTTGGCTTAGTGGAACAGCGTTCAGCCAAGCCCTATGACGACTACTGTTGTAATCAATATAGCTAATTGTGTCAGTAGGTTTGTGGAAAGTTTTAGTCTGTAGACCCCTATCATCCACATACACAGTAATATCTAAAAAATTGACACTGACCCTACTAGATGTGAAGGTCAGCTCAATCCCATATTTGTTGGAATTCAAATGTTGAATAAATGATCCTAGATTCTGTTCAGATCCTCTCCACACGAAGAAAATATCGTCTATGTAGCGGAACCAGGACACCAAGCTCGCCCCAAAATCATGGCCCATCCAGACACTCTCTGTCTCCCACCGGGCCATGAAGATGTTCGCATAGCTCGGGGCGAACTTGGTGCCCATGGCCGTCCCCACACACTGAAGATAGTACTCCCCCTGGAATCTAAAATAGTTGTGAGTCAACACAAAAACAATCCCATCTATAATAAAAGATTGAAGATTATCTGCATAGGTAGTGTTTATAGAACCACTCTTCACTGCTTCAACACCCAGATCATGCGCAATTATGGTGTATAGTGATCGTACATCTGCTGTGACAAGGATAGAATTCGTATCCCATACAATTTCAGATAGATTTCTAAGAAAATCTTTGTATCTTTCAAATACGATCAAGAGCTTTGTGCCATCGGTTGTAGATAGTTATCTAACACTTCTGACAGGTTAATTGTAATAGAGCCTGTCCCGGAGACAATAGGTCTTCCCGGTGGATTCTTACTGTCCTTATGAATTTTGGGCAATACATATATAACTGGAACCCTAGGGTGTTCTATACATATGTATTTGGCTGTGTCATCATCTATGACGCCCATATCCTTATATTGGGCTATAAAAGTAACTAGATCTTTACTAATTCGTTCTGTTGGATCATTTCTTAGTTTCTTATATGTGCCCTCTGAGTCCAGCTGTGATTGGACTTCTTTCATATAATTCTCAGCATCCATCACTACCACTCCTCTGCCCTTGTCTGCGGGCTTAATGACAATATGGCGGTTCTCTGACAGTGTTTTTATGGCCTCTCTTTAGACGTTAAGTTAGACGTATATTTTTTCTTAGATTTATTGTTACTCAACTTCCTGATGTCATTTACTACCATTTGATTAAATGTTTCTATAAAATTGCCTTTGATGTGTTGAGGAAAAAAGGTAGATCTATTTTTGAATTTCTTTATATTCTCCTTTTGTTCCACAATCACATTTTCATTTTCTCCCTCATTCTCCTTCATTTTGAAGAACTTCTTGATGGTCAATTTTCTCACAAACTTTTGCAAGTCTATGTGAGTTTCGAAGGAATTAATGTCACTAGTAGGGGCGGACTTCAGGCCTTTCTTTAGTAGTGCCTCTTCTCCCTCAGTTAGAGTATGGGAACTCAGATCAAAAATATTATTATTTCCTTCTTCATTGTCACTCTCTTTAGGGGAAGGTATAGTATTTTTCTTCTTCCTCCTTTTGTGTCTATTCTTTCCCCCCTTCTTTCCTCCCTTTTTCCCTTCTATTGTTCTTCATCATATGTTTCATCTCCTCCTTCTTTCCTTTCTGCCTCAGTCTAAAAAAGACGAAGAGGAGGAGGGAAGGACTTCAGGAGAGTAGGGTCTCTCCCTAGGATTCCTTTCCAGATTCTCAAATCTATTGTATGTCTGTGTTCTCCATTATTTTCTATTCCATCTAGTGTTAGGGGAGTAACTGTTAGAAGTTTCCTCCCCTTTTCTTTCCTCAAATTGATGATTAAATCTTTTCCTATGAAGATTGATGTACTCTTCCCTAGTCCTTTCTCTATTTAGTGTCTTATTCAAGATGGTCTGATCCCTAGGACTCTGATCCCTTTTCTCTCCTGAACTAAATTCGTTCACCATATTTCTACGTTTCCCCTTTACCTGGCATCGCCATAAAATAAAATACTTGGGGATCTTGCTTACCAAGAACCTCTCCCATCTATTCCAAGCTAACTTCCCCCATACCCTTTCCAAAATTAAGAAAGATTTCAATACCTGGTCCCTCCAATTTATTTCCTGGATAGGTCGTATAAACTCTGTTAAAATGAATATCCTTCCCAGGTTGTTATACCTCTTTCAAACCTTACCTATCCGAATTCCCCCCTATGTATTCAAATTCCTTCAATTTGAGTCTTCTAAATTTATTTGGGCAGGTAGACGGCCACGAATACGACTCGGGGTCCTGCAGAGGTCCTCTCGGGGTGGTGGACTGGGAATACCTAATTTTAAAAAATATTACCTATCGGCCCAAATCGCTCAGTGTGTCCTATGGAATGGTCCTGTTCTTGCTAGGGTCTGGGTGACATTAGAGGCGGAAGGTCTTGGGATGCTTACTCCTGCCTCCCTTCTGTGGATTCCAAGGGCGCACCATCCCAAAAAAGCTTTGTCCCACCCCATAATTTCCCACTCTCTGGCTATCCATTAGGCTCTATGGTCTCTCCCCGCACCCATCACCAATTATCCCCCTTTTTAATAACCCAGATTTCCCTCCTGGTCTACACCATTCCGCATTCCTTCCGTGGCATTCCCGAGGGATACGTTTCCTAAATGACATAACCCGCGATATAACATTTCCCTAATTTGCTGACATTCAAACTAAAATTGGCCTGCCCACACGGATATTCTATCAATTCCTGCAAATTCGCAACTTTCATTCCTTCTCCAAACTACGCCTTATTTCTCGACATCTCACAACAATTGAAACATTGTGTCTGCGCCAGGCATCAACTTCAGGTCTTATTTCTAATATCTACTCAGAACTAATTGCACCCTCTACTCCCTCTCGAGACCCTCATTAAATGGCATGGGAACATGACTTGGGCTCTCCTCTTGATGATGAGGAGTGGTCGGAAATTCGGGACAATGCCGCCTCCAGCTCAAACTGCGTTCGAATAAAGGAAAATGTTTACAAACTCCTCTACCGTTGGTACTATGTTCCTACCCGACTACAAAAGATACTGCCCGATTCCGCTGACAGATGTTGGCGTCTATGCTCTGGCGCGGGCTCTTTCTTACATATTTGGTGGGATTGCCCAAAACTGATTCCCTTCTGGTGCGAAATTAAAGCCTTGATAGAAATGTTAATCCAAACCCCCTTACCCCTTGACCCTAAATTTTTCCTTCTACCCCTTGGGTTCCCCATGGCCACCAGACACCAAAATAAACTTGCTCGACACATTATTTCAGCGGCCACATGTCAAATCGCCATTGATTGGAAGCAGACTGCCCCCCCCTTCTTTCTCCGCTATAACTAACAGGATTTGTCATACGTATAAGATGGAATACATGACTAGTATTATGTGAAACACGGCCAAATCGTTTAACAAGGTCTGGGATCCCTGGATGTCTCACTTTCAATACCGCTCTCCCTTTTCCTAATCATATCCCCTACCCATACGTATCCCCTTCCCCTCCCCTCTCATTGCCTCTGATTCAAAAGTGATCCCTCATGCATCTCCCTTTCTTCATCTTCTCATTTCTCTTCCTCTTTTTCTTCCTTCTCCTTCTATTTTCTTTCTTCTCTTCTTTAAATATAAAAAATGCCGGTCTTTTCTCCCAGATTTTGTGCTATTTTATCCCCGACACATGGAATGTTCTACTTCATTATCCTATGTACTAATTATATTCTGTTTGATATAACATATATCCTTCTGCACTGTTAATTCTTTTTGACCGTTAATAAACACTTGTTTAAAAAAAAAAAAAAAAAAGAAGAGATACTCCTCTAGAGTGACCCGTATGAGTAGCATGATAGGCCCATCCAACCCATGGTTTCTTAAGGGCCAACAATTTACCCCAGACTAGGTGAGTCTCAGTGAGGCATATAACATCCACCTCATACTTTTTTAACTGAGATATGACCAAGGACCGTATAATTTTATAATTTAGGCCATGAACATTCCAAGTCAGGAATTTAATATATCCCCTGTTCATCTTCCCATTTGCCATAACACCAGGGAATACACATGAGACTTTTCCACATAGAAATCAAACCCCTCCAACTCAGGCAGACACCCAGCCACCAGTCAACCGCATTAACATATACCAAAACAGTTAACCTCATCATCTGAAAGCATATGCATAGAGAAAAAATACCACATTTGACACTGCATTTAACTCTAACAAACTTACCCCTCCCTACCCTATCCAAACAACAACCCTCCCTGTATATCCACCCCCAACTTAGACATACCTGGATCCCATTACACCTACCCCGCATCTTCTCCAACAACGTACACAACTATCTCCACGTATTTATGGAAACACTGGTATGCACTGAAAAAAGGAGAGGGAGATCGTAACCCTTTAAGCAAGGGAAGCCCCGCAGCCCACAACTTTACCCTGCTACTCCTCCAGCACCCCACCCGATCCACTAGCACCAGATATAAGATCCCAAAAAAATTTCCCCAAAAAAATATCACCTTATAATTGACACCTTCATAAAGATCCAATAACTTCTATAATAATCAAAGCATTTCAATATGTATAAACATAAATCAAAGTGATATACATATACAGAGCTTATCTCAAACATTATACTACAACTATACAACTATCAAAGGCATACAATTTTTAATAGCATCATTTCAGTCCAGGAGGTCAATACGTCACCAGAAGCATCTTCAATCCGGACTAAGACCTCTAGGAGCTCTCCTATCCAACCAGTGAGTCGCCTCCGACGGTGATCCAAAGAAAAGGGTAGTTCTATCTGCAACCACCCGCAATCTGGCCGGGAAAAGCATAGCATACGGCAATTGCATTTCACGAAGGCAACGTTTCACCTGTATAAATTGAGCTCTGCTCTTTTGTACATCCACCGAAAAGTCAGGAAATACAGCCACTCTTTGGTTTTGATACATTAAGGGGCTCTTTGTCTGAGCCAGGCACAGAATAGCATCCCGATCCTTATAGTGTAGCACTTTAGCAATGAATGTGCGTGGCTGCGCACCAGGAGGTGGCCTCTGATTCGGAATCCGATGCGCCCTCTCCACCGCAAACTGGGCCGTGAACTCCTCTCTGCCGAATGTCTGGATCATCCAATTCTCCAAGAATGTCTCCGGAGCATCACCCTCTGCCTTTTCAGGGAGACCCACCAACCTAACATTGCTGCGTCTGAGGTGGCCCTCCATGTCTGACATTTTTTGTTTAACCCTCACCATCTGAGCCTCCAAACCAGGAACTTTCTGTGGCAAGGGAACTGTAGTATCCTCTAGTATGGAGATGCGGGTCTCTGTCTCTGACACACGCTCTCGAATCTTCTGAAAATCCTGCTGCATTAATGACAAATCAACCTGTACCTCTCCAATTTTGTCCATTACCTTCTTTTCAGAGGCAGCAATAGCTTTCAGGACCTCTTGAATAGTAGAATCAGTAGGCAAATCTGTACCTTTGTAAGACTGAGGTGCCTGCGGCTCAAGTACAGGAGTTCCTCCTTATGCTGCGGAGGAATTGAAACATGCATACTTCTCCAGCTTACTAGCAGCAGTAGCATTTGCAGAGTGTTTTCCCATAATAACACCTTCTATATAGCCAAAAACAGATGCATGATTAGGTTGTATATGACGCTCTCACTGAAGGTGTTCAGAAACAGATCACTCAGGCCTCAGCTGAATCCAGAAATTTCAAAGAGGGATGTGGCCACTACAGTGCTGAATCAAATGAGCTGTATATAAATCAAACAGTACCTTCACAGCAATGGGTCAGATAGAGCCCTCAGGCAATTCTAATGATCCCTGTGTTGTCTTCAAATATGGAGTCTTAATTGTTTTCCTCAGCAAGTTTCTAGATATCCACACCTCCAGCACCAGACATATACAGGCCTGCCTTCCTTATACTCTCCTCTCCAAGATAGCGCCGCGGCCCGCGCTATGGCAGGAAGATCCACTCCAACTATTCTCCACACCACCAACGATCACAGGGCTGCCTTCCCCACCACCAGCGATCCCCACAAGAGACAGGTAAATGGGAGCCCCCGACACTGGCAGGATTCAGGTCGCCACTTTCCACCTGCTCAACCGCTGCCAGGCTCTGCACACAGCTCTCCGCGATAGCTGCCCTGACCTGCCACCACACACTATTTTTATTGGAGGGAGCAGGGGGACCTACACTGGCGAACCAGACAGTTTCAGAGGGAGCAGACCAGAATGGTATGATCGGATATTTTGGCCGGGGAGCTTCAATGTATGAGACCTACGCCATGCTCCTCCAAGCCACACCCCCAGATGATGCATACTTCGTTTTCCCGCCATGAACTCGTTAAAACTGGTCTATTAGCATTACACAGACAATATCATTCCAATCATTTATTCCCTATCATCGATAACTAGCGCACGCAATGTGCGATACTTTCGGTGAATGAACCGGACAACTGCGGATAAATAGGGGATTAGAATGATATCAAACAAGATATGCTTCCCGTGACCTGAACTTAAAATATCACTAAAATGTATATATAACCTTATAATATATAAATATAAACCAAATAACATCTGCTCATAAACGACTGTGGAATGAAACCATTATAAATATGAAATATATATATAAATGAATGTGAAAGTGCGAGTGTATGTGTGCATGCTTTATCGTGTGATTGCGCCATGACACGTAACACGTGGTGTACTGATCGCAATCGCACGGTAAAACAATATTAATCAATATACTTTCTTTCATCCAATTATACAACTTTGACAGCTCCACCCTTTGATAGTACAATAAACTATCACCTTAAAGATTTTATATACAGGATCTCAGTACCACATTTCATTGCTCTGTAATGTAAGTCCCCCTTTGTGTATGACCACTCTGTTTGTATATCTCAGACAGGTTACCATAAAAGAGAGTCATACTCCTAGAAACAATTTTTCTTTTACTATGGAACATACCTCTGGAGCTTGGAGATAACCTTTTGTATGCCCTTCAAGAGTGCGATAGAACATGTATCAACAATATAGAATATTCTACAACAGTTCTTCATGCCTAACATGTTCATCTGTCCAACGCATGTCTTTTAGCTCAGACAACATTTAAACACTGCATGTTCACCAATAACATCATCAACCTGAGTTAAAATATACACTCCAATAGCATTAACATTTCCTTTCTTCAACACTTGTGGGGCGGACTATTGTCTGTTCGTTCTTCCCAGTCTCCCAATACTCAAGTTCCTTTGTACGTGAAACAGTGATCGGCCTGCCAAATATTGGGAGACTCCAGACTAAGGGACCTAGCTGTCTTACCTTTCCCCTAGTGACCTCCCACCCCATAATTCGGTAATTTCAGGAATATTTAGTGGAAAGAGAACTAGTCCTACTCGATATAATCTCAGAGGCACGTGAGAGCACACCCAGCACTTAGTTTGGTCTAAACCTTACCCACCCAATAATGATAATCATTCTCAAGGATACCTGCTCAAGTCTGAATATTACTGGACTGGCATCGCTAGATGTACCTCTCTTCAACTATGGGGTCAACGTATTTATGGGCGTAATACTCCTCAGACAATAGCCCCCTGCACTTTCTCCAAGCTCCAAGGTTTCCAAATTTTCCGTTACCCCTAAATTGAATCAAGTAATTGGCTGGACTGATTGTGCTAACACCTCCTCCTTCATCCCCAACTCCTCAGTATTACTACCTGAACCAGCCTCGGTCCCCTGTTCACAATTGCAAGAATTGACTGTCCTGAAAAGAAAATGAGATGAGAGAAACACAGAACAGGAAAAACTACCACTTCATGCTGGACAACTGTTTTTGCAAAGTCCTTGGCTCAGGTGTTGTTAACTGCAATTGGGGTCTCCCAGAACAGATTCAGGAGTGTAATTGGAACCTTCTCCGGCTGTCGACTCCTCTGCAGTGGATGGAATGGGTACCAGTATCTCTCTGCTACACCTAAGGATGTGATGCTGGTCGTCAACACTTGGTACCTGTCTGTCAAACAACCTGAGCATAGAAAATTAGAGTTCCACAACTTACTCTCCCAGTCCAACATCCTGACAGTTAGTGTAACACCTCAGGAGACAGTGTTTCGAATGTTCTCGGTTGCTGTCTCACTATTTGCTTTTCCTCTCAGGGTCTAGAACAGTCTCTCCGTTACAAACTCATCACAAGAAAAAGTCAAAAACATCTCAAAAAACAACATGTTAAGAGGCAGTTTAGGAGTGATTTTGATAGTGGGGATGACTAGTGGCCAAAGCTACCAGCCACTCCAATCAAGTTTCTACCCTCATTTTATTCAAGTTTTTCTAGCTAGTACTGTTACATTATTTTCCCACTGGTTTGTGGCTAATCAAAAGTATGTAACTCACTATCACTGCTCATACATTATACAGTTATTATCAATAACATGAATACCAATATCACCTTTTATAACTCTAGGGATATCACATTGAATAACAAAAGCCCTGAGTATGACACAGCAATACATTAGGAACATTTCAATACACCTTTACCCAGATATATTTAATCGGTACACTAGTGCTTAATACTTGAGGATCCTGCAAGGTGGTAATTGGATGACGTGGATTTGTTTTACCTGGAGAAAGTCCATCTGTAGGAGAGGTATGGGATGGCTCTATTTGTATCATCTTCCTGACACTCTCAATCAAGACAGGACATTGCCTTCCTACTAGCTTGAGAAGAAACGTCTGGTGCACCCCAATATACTCTTATCAACTTGCACATTCCTTCTGTTCCCAGCTGAGCCAGACCATGTGCTGCCTCCGCTAGGCCTGGAAGATACACTCTGGGAGCTACTGGTCTACCTTCTCCATCTCTCCAGAGTCCAGAAGACTCAGACTACCTCCCTTCACCTTCCAGACTGTTTATTCTGCAGGTAACACAAATCTCATATTTTAACTAATTTGCGTGTGTGTGTGTGTACAATTTAAAACAATACAACGAAAAACAAAAC
The DNA here is from genome assembly GCF_038048845.1 of Mixophyes fleayi. Classification (NCBI taxonomy): domain Eukaryota; kingdom Metazoa; phylum Chordata; class Amphibia; order Anura; family Limnodynastidae; genus Mixophyes; species Mixophyes fleayi. Next base: position 251,309,162 of record NC_134405.1, read on the forward strand.
AAAACATAGATTTGTCGGCTGTCACATATAACCCTGCTGTCTATTTGACAGCCATGTCCGCCCTGTTGTGATAGTCATGTACAGTCGTGTGTAGGTGTGGACTTAACTAACAGCTACTTCAGTTACTAACTGTGTCACTGTCACAAGTCCTCCATGTAATGTCCTATTTATGTACTGGCATTGCAATAAAAAGCTCTTTAGTCACCTCCTAGTATTCTGGCCTGAAGCTCTGAGGCAGCTGCTGCCAAAGCAGCTACTGAAGGATTAAGCAGAGCAGCCACGCAGATATCTCTAAACACGTTTGTGAAGCACTACCAGCTGGTTAGAAATCCTCCACCTTGGGTGATTAAGATCTTCTCTGCAGTCCCTTTAATAGGCAAAGTTGTATTATGGCCCATTGTGTTTATTCACAACCTATATATATCCCTTCAAAGTTCTACTGCCATGTTAGAAGTACCAGGGAAAGAGGTCCTATATATAAACGAGGAGAAATTTGATAGATCGATAAGCCTCAGTTTATTTTGTCTGCTGTTCAATGAAAATCTGTCTTGAAAAGGTCTTGATGTAAGACCAAAACGTTGACTGTAATATAAAGGAACTGGATTGAAAATAAAGAATAATCTATCTGTTTTAAATGGTGAGTGCCATTACTTTTTGAATATGTACTAACTACTATGGAAATGGAAGCTATTGTGGAGCACCCCAAAGAGGATTTACTTGAATATGTAAGTGCAGTCTTTTCCAATAATTTTATATATATATATATATATATATATATATATATATATATATATATACATACTGAGATTCATATGTCAATCTCAGTTTTCCTTTGCTCATTCCACCGATGACAGAGCATAGAAAAGCAATATGCTTACTTGTCTTTAGAGTCATGCAGCTTCCAGCGTTATAGTAGCTTTCAGGTGGCTTCCATCCTATGTCGCAGCACCCTTGCTCCTTGCCCGCTCAAAAGGCGAATGTAATTGGATTAATGCTCTACGCTAAAAATATAGCCCTATTCTGTCAAAGAAGACTATTAAATTAGGGGGGGAAGAAGACATTATATAAACAGTTATTCAATTTCAGGGGAAGTATTAATCCTTCATTGTCCCACTGCCATGTCATCAGTTCAGGAACCGAAATTTACTATAAGTATGAATCAATTATTTTATGTGTATGATTATAGTAATATGCACTAACTGGCTCATAGTAAATGACCCTATTTGGTTCAAGTGTATGGCTGCCTAAAGAACTATTGGGGCCTATTACAAACTACCAGAATGGTTCTCACGATGTCCTAATTTTAATATGTATATGTCCCTAGGCTTAACACTGAACAGCATTCCTAAGTGAGCACAACAATATACAAATACCACTGAGCAAACAAGCAGAAAATCAAATTGTGTGGATTAAGCACTCAAGGAGAAGAGCTCTTGAAATTCTAGCTATTCAGTGTATAGCCTTGTACAAATTAAGGCAAGCCTGTCTACCTCACAATACAGAAGTGGAAGGTGCTCAATTTATAGGTTCATAGCAGGTGCTTGAAAGGGTGGGGTTATCCAGCAAGGAACAAATACAGAGATCCCCCAGCACACTGCTATACCCAGCAAACGTCTGTTTGTATCCACTGCTCTTATGCTTATACTGCAATGACTATACAATACTCTTAAGGGGCTCATGTTGGTAAATGCCCAGTCTGTCAGTGAAACTTGGCATTTGTGAATTCTTGACAGAGTGGTGACCTCAAGCAGGCATTCATCACCAACAAAGGTGTGATGTCTGATGTTTGGTATTGGTCTTCATACACAGATTGCTAGGCATGTGATCACTCTGAGATTTTAAACCTTTAGCTTTCCCGATACTACCTGAACTCACTGAGGCCACGGGAGATGAAGAAATGTACAGATCCTTAAGCAGAGTCTGCTATTTTAGACCTTAAGCTTTCCAGGCATTCTACTCAATAGTCAGAGTAAAGCAATCATATGTCTACCAGAAAGTAAAGTGAACATGTTGGTTTAAGTTCCCAGAATTCTTCACACAATCTCCAACCCCACAGAAATTGGTAAGGGCCATCAAGGTGTCATTAGCCTTCACATACAGCTCTGCATAGACAAGATCTTGAATAAGACAGAAAATACATCTCAACAACATTGACTATGTCCAAGAGGTAAACATGCACATTACAACACTTATTCATAAATTAAATATATAGCATTTCTAGATAATGGGTTTCTTCTGCAATATAACTAAAATGTTGGCTGTGCACACAATGTTTGTTTCTTAAAAATTGGTAAGAAAGCAGGCAGCACTTAACCTAAAATGAGTGTGGCTTTTGACAGAAACTGTGCAATAATTATAATTGATAGGTACTGCGTACAGCAACAGAGAACCGCAGCTATCCACTTTTTTTCTCACTCAACTATGTGGACTTATTTTAATTATATGTCTTTTTGAAGAATTGTCCAGAGTTTTTTTTATAATCTCTTCGAGAACTTTAGGTTGTGTACTAAACTGGGTAATGAACTGGATCTATTCCTTCTGTTTGTTGGGGTTCTTTCTTATATGTTAAAAGTTGCCATTCTCCCTGTAAGGCGAAGTCTTTCTCTAGGCATTTCAGTTTAATATTTACTGTTTGTTCTAAATAGGACTCCTTCTTAGAGCAGTTCCTTTGCAAACACCTAAACTGCCCTTCTGGTATGTTCCAATTTCATCTTTTATGGTGATTACTATTAGCAGAGATAAAGCTGTTACAGTCCACTTTCTTCATGTAAATTTTATTACATTTTTTTTGTAGGGTTAGTTCCTCTACATATAAATAAATCAATGAATACCACTTGGATCTGACTCATGATACCTGTAAATTTGAGAGAAATTTGTATTACAGTTTATGTACCTTTGAAGGAGCATACTTGTTCTTTCATTACTTTCCAGATGATAGAGCATCATCAATGTATCTTGGCCAGGAGACAAAGAATTCCAGAAAAAGGTTGTTAATCCAGATCTTCCCCAAATCTTGACTAAACGGTTTGCAAAGCTAGGGGTAAACTTGTCCCACAAACCTGTCTGCAGTAGTAACCCTCAAATCAGAAATAATTGTGGTTTAGGATGAGACAGATCACATCCACAAGGAAACTAATTTGACTTCTTTGGAGGTTTGAATAGTTCTCCAACATGTTCCCCATATAATAGCATCTTATCTCAGGTTCTACAGAGGTTTTACACATAGCCAAGCTATATCCTTCTTCCTTCCTTTCCATTTTGATAATTCATTTTAAAACTTGCGGTGTGGCTTTTCTGTTGTGACGCCAGTGGTTGTAAAAATTGGTCAATATATTCGGACAGTCTCGATGTTATTAATCCTATTCCTGTAACAGTCATCCAGGTGGATTTTTCATATCATTCTGTACTTTGGGGAGATAGTAGAAGACATGAATCTTTTAATTATTTGGTGGTAAGTAGTTATATTTACTCTTATATAACATCTCCTTTTCCTGACCTTCTCCAAAAAGGATCTTCAATAAGATTTCATACTTACTTGCTTGATCTCTTTTTAAGATTTCATACAGTGAAGTGTCTAAGAGCAATTTATTGGCCTCCATCATGTATGAATCTTTATTAAGAATGACGATTCCACCTGTCGGTTAGATTACTATTTCCCTTTTCTCTTTAAGGGATCTCAGTGTCTTTTTCTTTTCGAATGGAATACTATTTTCTTGGCCTGTACCATGCCCCAGCTGTCTTCCAAGCATATTTTAAATTCCTTTTTTTCCTACTGGAGGCATTGATCCACTTCTGGATGATATTGTTCTTTTTTCCATCCTCTTTTCAACATAGCAACCATGTGAGAAAGGTATAGCAGAGGCTTCTGGAAAATCAACTCTTTGCCAGAATGCAGAAGTGGTCCATCAACCTATATTTTGATGAGGTAATTTACAATGTGAGACACCAAGAGTTGCTGACTCTCACCATGGCCTTCAGTGAGTGAAATCAATGTCTCTAAGGTTCTATATTCCCCACTTATATCCTCAACGACCACAAGAACCAGCAGTAGGTACAGGGTGCAAAGAGATTGAACTCAGCAGGCAGGGTTGGCATTAATCCAAACCAGTGTTACTTCATTATAACATACTGGCCTGGACCTAATAACATCAAGTATGATGCATTCTCCTGGCACTTCTCTCGCAAACATTTTGCAAAGGATGGCAAAGATATTATCTTTCCAGTCTTGATTCTGGGAGTTAAGTCTTCAGAGTTGCTGGACAAGATCCAGGTTGGAACAACAGTGTTAACCAAGGTGCAGTCAAAAGCAATAGGTTTGTTTCCCCTGACTGACAACTGCAGGTCCAGCAATGTAGATATTAATCATGATTGACAGGGCATCCTGGCATCCAAGAATTCTGGTGGCTGATTTTAATGATTAATGTTGCCTCGTACAATCTTGCACCTAGTACTCTTGCTATTCCAAAGCTCTCAAGGTAACATTATCATTCTGGTGGTAGTGCATCCCAGTGGTAGTCTATTTTATGACCTTGGGAATGTGTGTCGACCCTCCATCATCCATATGTTCAACAAATTGGTCTTCTGACTTTCCTTAGACATTGACTCTGAAAGAGGGAATGCTCAATCCGGTAGGTTACAGATTACGGTTCAGTGGCGGAACTACCATTGGTGCAGCAGGTGCCGTGCATCGGGGCCATTAAAGATAATAGGACCAGCTGCATGGCAGATGCAGAGGGTCAGAGCCTCGTTTCTGTCCTCCCCACCTTCCTGCACTGGGGCCCACAGCTCGCTAGTTCCACCTCTGCTACAATTACCACCTTTCTTTCAGATCCACCAGTGGTAGCGAAGGACTCATTTCCAGTATGAGTAGTGGTTTCCCATCCCCTAGGAGAGGTAGAGTGCCACTTGGTATACATCCTCAAGATAATAATTGACGCACACAGATGTGGCAGAGGCATGCAGTAATTGGTGCACTGGTAGGGCTTCAGTCCTAACAGCCACTCATTTGACAGATATTTACACACTTGCAAATTCTTCAGGCTGTATTCTTCAAGATTAAAGTGTTGATCTAGAGTCTGCTCCCACAGAGGGGGAAGGGGGGTGCAATGAGAGGTTCTACTGCAATACTGGCTACAGACAGCTGGCAATGAACCATCAACACTGAGACCCACAGCACTGTTAAATAATTGCACATAGCACTTCTGCTACAGGTCAAGATAGTCAGGACTAAGAGGCCTCAGCTGCAGAATCGTACACAGCAAGGCTGAATGATATAACACCTTCATATAACACTTACTGCATTGGCCTCATTCCTACCAAGACTTGCACAAACAAAGTTTGGATTTGTGTTTCCTTGTTGGTGGTTGCAAAGAGTGTTGTTTGTTTGCCTGTTCATCAACTTCAGCTCTACCTCTAACAATTCTACCTTCTCCAACCTAATGATTGCAGCCTTGTTCGTTACGACACGTCTTCTCAGAACTAAGCATCATGGCAGGACGTGCTGTAATGGCTTCCCCAGGTTGCTCCCCAGGTTCTCTTTAAAATAATCTACAAAATGTTTTTATAAGCAGAGATTCTAAATACACACACAAGCAATGTCCCAATATAATGCTTAGTTTTTAATATATCTTTATATGGAATTATATGATCAGATTACAAAAAAACAGGTTTCTAACAATTTTGTCAAAAGGTATCTTTGTGATCACACAACTTGCTCAAAATAAATTGTACATTTTATCAGAATAAAAGAAGAGAAAAACCAATATTTTTTTATATATTCTTTATTTGTTCAATGCAAGAAGACAGAGAATATTACATGGTTGCCCATAAAAATAAACACATGAGAAAAACATAATGTACATAATTAATATTAGCAACACATGGACAAGCATTAGTTCCAAGCTTTAACATGGCTTATTACGCATTACTTTTGAATACAATAATAAACAGAACATCGAAAACACTCCGTAAAGAGTAGGAAGACGTGGAGTAAACATAAAGAAGAGAAGAGGAGAGAAGAACGCAAAGGGAGAGAGGGTTAGGAATGGGGAAAGGGTTATATGGAGCTAGTTGGTGTGGAGCATACCATTTTAAATTCGTCTGAGTTTTTAAACTCAATCCAAGACGCCCAAGTGGCCATATATTCCGCAAATTTATCATTGGCAGAGAGAATAATATCGTCCATGGACATATAATAATCAATTCTAATGAACCAGTCCATAATCAAAGGAGGAGTTTGAGATCTCCATCGAGTGGGTACTATTGCCCTAGCTGCATTGTTGAGATGCTTTAGTAGTGATTTTTTGTATCTAGAGGGTTGAATAGAGGAGAATGATAATAACCAGAAGCCGGGGTCTTTGGGTACCTCACGTCCCACTATGATACTGATTAATGAACACTCCCACCAAATATGTATTAATGATCCCAGAGAGCAGGAGCATCTCCGACAGGAGGAGGATAAATGGGGGTTGTATTTGTGTAATATTGTAGGGTTCTATACCATTTGGTCAATAGTTTACAGTGAGTCTCTATTACGGAGATGCTTAACGAACAGGTATGAGTATTCGTATATATTTTTTGCCAGGAGGCTGGGGTTACGTGTGGCACTAAGTCTAGTTTCCATGATCTCACAAATGAAGGCGGAGCACTGATCCTCTATTAATAGTTTGCAAATCTCGGATATAATTTGCACTGGAGCAGATTTGGATAGACAAAGGTTTTCAAATGGGGATGGGGGTCTTTTGAGGGATTTAGCCCCTCCAATAGAACTGATGTAATTTAAGGCTTGAACATATTTCCAATGCTCAGTGGAGGGCAGGGAAAAAGACGTCTGAAGGTCCATGAAAGAACGAGGTCTACCATTCACCACCAGCTGGCCGAGTCCTTTGATTCCTGCCCGGGGCCACTTTCTGAAATCAATACCCGAGAGACCCGGCGGAAAGTCTGGATTGAACACAAAGGGGGTGATAGGTGAGGGAAAAGCTGAAATGCTTTCTCCAAAACTAATTTTCTTCCAAACCTTTAGGGTTGAACCAATGGTTGGGTGCTAGATTCTTGGTATCTTAGACAGCCAAGGTATAACATTTAGCAGAATTGCATTAAAGTCATTCTCAATAACCACCCATTGTTTAGAGTCACCACCTCTCGTCCAGTCCACAATCTTGCTAAGATAGACTGCCTATAAATAACTCTCAAACATCGGTAACTGAGTACCACCTTGATGTTTTCGTCTGTATAGGATAGTATGCTTAAATCAGGGTCTCCTACCTCCCCAGACAAAGTCGCGTATCATACGCTGGAGACTGTCAACGAATCTCTGAGGAATTACAATCGGGAGTGCTTGCATAATGTAGAGAACTTTGGGAAGAACATTCATTTTTATAATATTAATTTTGCCCATCCATGAGAATTTAGAAGACGACCAAATTGCCAGGTCCCATTTAATTTTAGATATAAGAGGTGGGAAATTCAGTTGGAATAGTTGGTCGTTGGACCTTGAGATAGATACCTCTAGGTAACGAATATGTAAGGGCTGCCATTTAAATGTGAATGCTGACTTGAGACCCTTTATCGTTTGCTCTGGCGCCGAAATATTGAGTGCGTTTGACTTGGAGAAGTTTATTTTAAAGTTGGAAAGTATACCAAATTTGGAAAATTCTAACATCAGGGGGTAAATGTATGAATGTCCGATTTTTTCAACTCGCCGGTAAAATTTAAAGCGACGATGGCTTGTAAAGGCAAGTTTGCATTTACAAGCCATCCTCGCTTTAAATTTTATCTGCAAAGTCGCCGATTTCCGGCGAGTTGAAAAATTCAGACGTTCATACATTTACCCCCAGGTTGGGTAATGAAATGATGGGGTTTGTGATGATCGCTAATAGATCGTCAGCAAATAAAGCCAACCGATAATTTTCTATGCCAATCTGGAGACCTGTGATGTTAGGGTTAGCTTGAATGGCCCTGGCCAAGGCTTTCATGTATAGTACGCATATCAGTGGGGATAGTGGATAGCCTTGACGGGTTCCGTTAAAAATGGTGTAGGGGTCAGATAGGGTGCCGTTTGCCCTAACCTTGGCAGTAGGAAATCTATATAAGGCCATAATTTTTTGAAAACAAGAGGGGCCCAGGCCCATATGAAGGAGAACTCCCTTCATGAAACCCCAATCCACCCTGTCAAAAGCCTCAGCATCGGTTGACAGGAGGATTGTGGGTAGATTAACAGCGGAGGCATAGTGTATTAGATCAACAATTTTGGTAGTATTGTCTTTTGCTTCTCTACCTGGGATAAATCCTACCTGATCATTTGTAACCAATTCAGGGAGAAGATTATTTAGTCTATTCGCAATGACTTTTGCGTAAAGTTTAATATCTATGTTCAAAAGGGAGATTGGGCAGTAACTAGGGCATAATGCCGGATCCTTTCCCTCTTTATGGATAACTGTTATATGTGCCTCTAGTGACTGAGGCGAAAATCCTCTTGTATCTGACACATCATTAAAAGCATCTAATAGGACAGGACTCAGCTTCTCCATGAATGTTTTGTAGTATGAAATGGCGAACCCGTCTGGGTCTGGGCTTTTTCCAAGAGGGGGAGATTTTATAGCATCCTTTAATTCCGTTAGAGAGAATGGAGAGTCCAAGAGATCTTTTGCCTCTTGGGAAATTTTAGGGAAGTCGATGTCTCGTAGATACTCTCCTATTACCTGCTTAGATAGGGCTTTGTCACTATCAGGTACTTGAGAGCGGATGTGGTAGAGATTTGCATAATAAGAATGGAAGGCTTCCGCAATATCCCTGTCTGTGTGCCTCGTGGTACCTCCGGTATCTTGTATGCTATGTATATAGGAGCGATTATGTTGGGAATGTAAAGCTCTGGCTAGGAACCGACCTGGCTTATCACCTCATTGGTAGAATTTGTTTCTGCAACACCGCCATGCCTTTTTCATGCGATCATTTACTAGAGAGTTTAATGTTGACTGTTCATTATGCAATTCCACTAGGGTCTCTGGGAACATAGTGTTCTTGTGATTAGTTTCTAGCTTCTTAATATATGATAGCAGTGCATTGTGGACCTCTTCCTTCTGTTTCTTAAGATATGAACCTAGCTGTATACACTTCCACCGTATTACACATTTGTGGGCTTTCCAGACTGACAACTTGGACGTCTCCCCATTATCATTAATAGATAAATATTCATCAATCTCTTCATTCAATTGTCAATTACAATATGGATCCTGCAGCAGCAACATATTGAGTCTCCAAGACCATTGTCTGGGGGGAGGAGAGACCAGCCTAATAGTCAAGTATATCGGAGGTTGGTCAGAATCAGTTATTTGACCTATCCAGGAGTCATCTACTAGGTCTAGATATCTATGGTTTATAAAAAGGTAGTCTATTCGTAAGTAGGAGGAGTGGGGGTATGAGAAGAATGTATAATCCCTGAGGGATGAAATATTCGCCAGGCGTCGGCCACCTGGTGGTCATGAAATTCCCTCCTAACCTTGCGAGCATCTCGAAGAGATGTCCTAGGAGCTCCTGTAGAGGAGTCAATCTGGGGTAGTAAGGACCAATTCAGATCTCCGCCTAGAATCACCACCCCCTCTAATTGGTCTTCAATTTGTGCTAGAATTTTGGCAAAAAAGGGATCCTGAGAGTTATTCGGGGCGTATATATTAACTAGTGAGAATTGTTGCTCACAGATCTTAACTTTGATAAGCAAGACACTCACTTCCACTATAACCGTTGAAGAGATTTCAGAAAGGCGTAAATGTTTAGCAAATAGGACTGCAGCCCCACTAGATTTAGATAGCAGGTAGTTGCTGAAAAAACCCGTGGGGTAGTAGTGATTAGAGAGCGATAGGGCATGGCCCTTTTTAAAATGAGTTTCCTGGATAAATGCTATATCCACCTTGTCTATGTGTAGTGTATGTAGAAGGCGGGAGCGTTTCTGTGGGACATTTAGACCTATGACATTGGTAGAAATAAATTTCAACTTATCCATTGAAGAAGGAGTTGGCATCGTTGGTGGAAAAACAAATATTTATGTGAAAATTTAAAGACTATTGTAAAATTTGTAAATATAAATACATATTCAATGAGTCCATAATTTTCAATTATTATATATATTTCCCCAATATAGAAAACAAAAGGGGGACATTCAAATGGTATAATAAAAAGGGATAAGAAAGTGTAATTGAAATAGGGCACATGTACCAAATAGGTAGAACAAAAGTGTACTTATCTATATGATGAAGGGTGTTTGTAAATCACTATGATCCTGATCTGCCAGGAGTAAGCAGCTCCAACAACACCATCAAATGTACAGGAAGCACATACAGTACTAATTTTGTATGGCCAAAATGCCATATGCAATAAATAGTTGAACAACATAAAAACAGACTATTAAGCTTTAAGATGTATATCTCACCTTTCTTCTGCCTCTTTTTTGGTATATGCTCAGACAATTGATTACACATGAAGATAGAGCAAAAACATAAATTATATAAAAGTGTTTCAGGAGTGGAATACTGGCCCACCTTCAAAGACATCTGAAGACAATAAATTTACTCTGCTTCTGGAAGTACTAATCACAAATCTAAGATAGTGAGGCAGTACAGTGTGACTATGTCAGGAAGACGTCTCTTAATTATTGAAGCTTTTACACCATGGTGTTTCACAAACGTACAAACTCAGGAAGGAGTTATCCCATAGGAAGCTCCTCCTCCCACTCTGCTTGTATCATATTTTACTGTTCTCTCACCTGTTCTGTGTCCCTGCAGTTATCACCTCACAGAACAGTCTTTTTAAAATGTTGGACTTTTAAACCCTATATTTACTGCTTTACCTTTGGTATATGCTATTTGAAAAATAAAATAAAGCTTTTGAACAGTACATCTAGCCTTAGGAATTTTTCTATCTCTCTAGTTATCTGAACAGTAGTGTAACATAAACAATTTTGGAATAAGGATACATGTCCTAATGGAACATACTAAATAAAGCAATTTTATAGTATTTTATGTGCGTTTGTATTAATTGGTGTTGAAGCGTGCTGCTGAGCCAAGTGGCAGTGCTATTTCATTTACGCAGAGTGGGATGCCAATAGACTTGCTCCTTGCCACAGTATCATGGTTGCTAAGCAACCATATAACCTAAAGCTCTGTTGCTACGTTCCATTCTCTGTAGTGGGGTAAAAACTGTATATGTGTTTAAAATAGAATCATTGATGCAGCCATCATGTTATAAAATCGGATAGCCCCATGTGCATTAAGTACATTATATGCTGTATAAAGGTTTGATGTGTTTTGAATATAAGTGTCAATTACTGTCTCTATGCACATTCCATTAATTGGATATTCCAAAAAAAGGATATATACATTTATTTTTCAGAGAACTGTTTACTGTACATTATATTACAATAATATAAGTATTTCTAATTTGTATATAAAATCTGTGTTTAGCTAGTCAGTTTTTTGAATAAACTTGTACATACGATACAGCAGGTAAAACATGCTTGCTTTTAAAACTATATGCTAAAAACTTCTGTGTTGTGCCATAGCTTTCTGTAGTTCAATATGTTCAAGCAACAGTGCAATAATAAAAGAAAGAGAGAAGGGAAAAATGTTCCTATAAGAAAACGGGAAAAAATATATACTATATGGACAAAAGTATTTGGACGCTTGACCATTGCACCAACAGGGACTGTAAAGACATTGTATTCAAATACATATACTTTAGTATGGAGTTTTACCCCTTTTGCTTTGATAACAGCTTCCACTCTTCTTGGAAGGCTTTCCACAAGATGTAGGAATATTTCTGTGGGAATTTGTGCCCATTCATTATGTAGAGCATTTATGAGGTCAGGGACTGATGTTGGATGAGAAGGATTGCTCGCAATCTCCATTCCAGTTCATTCCAAACCATGGGGTAAATGTATCAAGCTGAGAGTTTTCCGGCGGGTTTGAAAAACCAATGAGATTCTAGCTATCATTTATTTAGTACATTCTACAAAATGATAGCTAGAATCTGATTGGTTGCTATAGGCAACATCTCCACTTTTCAAACATGCTGGAAAACTCTCAGCTTGATACATTTACCCCATGTCTTTTTATTCCTTGCTTTGTGCACTGGGATACAGTCATGTCGGAATAGAAAATGGCCTTCCACAAACTGTTGCTACAAAGTTGGAAGTATGGCATTGTCCAAAATGACCTGCTATGTTGAAACATTAAGATTGCCCTTCACTGTAGATAAGGGGCCTAGACCAAACCCTTAAAAACAGCAATATACCATTATCCTAATTCACAAAACTTCTCAGTTGGTATAATGCCGTTAGGCAGGTAAAGTGCTCTCGGCATCCACCAAACCCAGACTCATCCATTTGACTGTCAAACAGGACACATTTCCTCTGCTCCACAGTCCACTGTCGGTGTGCTTCACACCACTCTCTCCAACGCTTGGCATTGGTCTTTGTGATGTGAGGCTTTCATGCAGCTGCTCGGTCATGGAAACCCATTCCACTAAGCTCCCGACGCACAGTTTTTGTGCTTACATTAATGCCAGTGGAAGTTCGGAACTCTTCAGCTATGGAATTAGCAGAGCGTTTGCGACTTCTAAGCACCATGCGCTTTAGCAGTCATTGACCCCGATCTGTGATTTTACGTGGTCTTCCGCTTCATGGCTGAGTTGCTGTTGTTCTTAGACTCTTCTACTTTATAATAATATTACTTACAGATGACCGTGGAATGTCCAGCAGAGATGAAATTTCATGAATTGTCTTAATGCAAACTTGGCATCCTATCACAGTAACACGCTTGAAGTCACTGAGCTTTTCAGAACGACCCATTTTGTATCACAAATGTTTGCAAATGGAGTCTGCATGGCTAGGTGCTTGATTTTATACACCTCTGAAAATGGGTCTAATTGAAACACCTCAATTCAATAATTAACAGGTGTGGCCAAATACTTTTGTCCATATTGCGTATATATAAAAGGTACATAGAAAAATGAACTAATGTATTTAAAGGTGCATCAAACCAAAGTGGGACAACTATGTTGCTCCCTTTACTCATACCAATATTTGATAAAGGATATAAATATATTAACATGTTAAGTAGTCTAAATAAGGTCAGATGAAGAAGCCACCTTGTTGCTGTCATTTTGGTCGTGTGTGTGGGCAATTTACATCCAGTACATACTCTCTGCATAATTCTACAGCTGGTCAGAAGTGTTGGATACCCAACACCCAACATAGTCCCCATACTTTCTGAGGGAGGCATTTTACACCTTCTAGTTGAACATTTGTAGGCACACTTTGACCAATGTAATAAAAACGTACAAACACACAAAAGTGACAGATGTAACACAAATAATATCCCCTCTTGCTCATGAATAATTGACAATTGGGCATATCTCTGCAAATAAATAAGCAGTAAGGGTCCATATTTTCTGTAAATGAGCCATAACATATGGAAAGAAAGTGGATGATTGTTTAATAATCTGAGTATATTTGCATTAACCATCCATAACAAGCTTCCTACTTGTACTATCACACAATCACATTGCAGTTCTCACATACTCTTCAGGATCAGAGGTTAATATTTGTCTGTTGCTGAGAATTTTCTAGTGACCAAGCCAAGTTTCCCACTTTCTTTAGAAGTTTTGCTTTCACTGGGAATAACTGTTTTATTTTGTAGTCTACCAAAATTTTATGAAAAGTAAGTAAATTGATACACTTATGGGGCTAGATTTACTAAACTGTGGGTTTGAAAAATCAGATTCTAGTTATTATTTATTTAGTGCATTCTACAAAATGACAGCTAGAACCTGATTGGTTGCTATAGGCAACATCTCCACTTTTTCAAACCCACAGTTTACTAAATCTAGCCTTTGGTATCTATTTTAAATTAATCTCTAGTTCTATGTTGCAAGGGTTTCTGTTGGTTTATGTGAGATACTGTCAAAAGTATAGAATTTGAAGTAAAAATATGGTATTATAATTAATAATTATAAATCTGTAAATGAGTGGTTGGAATGTTGTTCCAAATGTATCCCTTCATCCACCATAAATTCTGGTGGGTGGGTGTCCTCACACCCCCGCGATGAACACGTGGGCACTAAGGGTTCTGGGAGTGCTGGGATAGACTTTTTAAGTCTGGCTATGGCAATTCACTTGCTCTCTCTGAACCATCTTACCCACTTAGAATGATCACTCCAGCAGTCAATACAATCCCATTCCCAACATTCTTCCATACGCTCTCTGCATAATCCTCATTACTATTACTAATATTCTCACTATTCCTCCTGCACTCTCTTCATAATTCTCATTACTATTATTTTCACTAGTCTCCCTGCACTCTCTGCATAATTCCCACTATGCTCCTTGCGCTCTCTGCACTGTTTATATTATTGAGAAAGAGAAAAAAATAACATCAGGCGCTAGTAACCAAGAATAAATTATATTAAATTAGTGCCTTTCTAATCTGCTGCTCTCAATGACAGGGTACTCAAAACTGTATACAACAACAATATAAATACAAATAAGTGAGCACTGATATAGAAAAATATTACAAAATTTATTAAAACCAAATAATACAAACATTTATGACACTGATCAAAGCTGAAAAAATATACAAATGCCCATATATTGTGAATAAATAACCAAACACCTATATCACATAAAGCATGTATTATAATTCACAATAGGTTAGATGTTTTTTCTCAGAACGGCTATAAATGTTCCTTTCCAGATCTGCTATCCACTTTTTGGTTTCACATATTTACTTTTGCATCCCGCATATTCTTGTGTGTGTAAGCACCACAAAGTTTTGATTGTAAGAAAACAGCTGTTAGAATAGATTAGTGCTATATTTAGGTTATATGAAATTCAAAACTTCCCAATCTTTAGTTGCAGTTAGTCATAAAATACTATTCTATTGTTGCACCCCTGACAGAGGCATATCATTTACATCTGTTTTCGGTTTAAAGTACATACCGAATTTGACATTATTAAGTCACATCATCTTTGCACTTTTATAAAAGCCACTAATAATGTCATGTTAATTGCAGCTAGTCCTGAAGACAGTGCGAATGTTCACACTAATGTCATTTATGCTGCCAATATTCAACATCTGGAGAGCTGTATATTGCCCTGTTATGCACAGAGCAGTCTAAGAAAGCATAGGTAACTTCAAACCCCAATATGACTTGACTATGAATCATGAGTTTAAAATAATTTGATTGTTTCATGTATACTCTTTTCCATTAAATTATAACCATCTGCCAAATATAGAACAGAATAGATACTTTATATTTCAATGCAAAGTATCTGCCGCTTTGAAGAAGTGCTTTTATGTGCAAAATAGCTTTCAGCAAGGAGCCATTTATCTTAGTCATTTGTCTGACATTTATTTTTGATTCTAAATTAGTACACTTTTATACCCTTTTTAGGTGCATGTAACTAGAGTCTGAGTATTTTATTGTAATTAATCTTAATTTCCTGCTCGTCTGTATTGTACCAAATTTATTAACTAGTCAGATAATTGGAATGTTCACAGCACAGTCAATCAGGTCATTAAAATATTCACAGTATATCAGGATATTTCAGTGAGTGTTGCTATTGTTTTTGCTCTGTTTCTAGATTCTTCTAAAATGAGACAAATGTAAAGTGAATTAATCACGTCATTAATAAACACTGATGCTAATGAACAATAGTAAGGTTTGAGCACATCATGGTATGTAGATTGTGCATACATGTTGTAGTTATTTAATTGAACAAATGAAGAGCAGCCAGTGGTATCTAGCTGGATACATGAAATACATTTTACATAGAGGTGCAGTTATTGACCACAATCTTTCAAAATTGGTTTGACAGAGGGTCTCACATAACTGTTCTGTTGGAGGACCCTGCTCTTTTCATCATATAATTCCCATGATGTGGCCTTGTTCTTGCCTCTATTCGCTTCCTTACACCACCATTATCTGCTGCTGTCACATGCAGCCCAATCCCATCAATATAATAACTCAAAAGGACAGGTCATTGCCATCCACCAAATCAGCATGTCTCCCTTTCCCATCTTGTCCAACCTCTGTCCACTTAAAAGATTTGCACCTCTCATCCAATTTTCAAGTAGTTTGCTAAAGCTGTATGAACAAATGTTAATGCATAAATAATAGGCTCAAGATGAAGAGTAACAAACATGTTATTTGTCCCTAGTACTAGGCACATCGAAACTGCTAGTCATATCTTAAATTACTTGTGTTATATGTTATGTAAAGAATCATGCAGTGGTACACTCTTCAGTATATATAATCCCCAGAAGAATGTTATATTCTAATAGTGAGGGCAGTGTTATAAAGAGGGTGACAAATAATAGAATTGTTACATTTAAGTGCACTTTGTGCAAAGAATATACCTGGCATGAATATTTTACTTAGAAAATTATATTCATCAAAATTGCTTTATTACAATAGATACTGAAAAGTCTAGATTTTTAAAACAAACATAGCATCTAATATATAGACTCATAAAACTGACATACGTGCCTCAGTGCATCAGATGATAGGCAACAAAAGAGTAATACAAAACAAAACAAAATCAAATCCTGCCATTTGGACAGAACCAATAGACAATATGAAGAACCATATGGCTGATTTTATTGGGTGCAAATGAAAAGTGCAAATGAAAAGAATTTTGAAAAGTATATCAACTGCTTAACCTATGGTCACTAGATTGTAAATTAGCATTTTTCCACCACATTTACAATATAGAGATTTTTATACCCCATTCACATTTAAATCACTGCCTTCACATGATCCATTACTCTGGAGAATTGTGTATTACAATGAGAAATGAAGGCCCTTTTGGGTCTTGTGTTTGTTCTGCATAGATTATCTTCTCTATTAGATATAAAAGTTTCTGGATTCTGACTTTATAATCCCATACACAATGTATATTTGTACGTGTTTAATGCTTTGTAATGTTTGTAACTGCAAACTGTTTTTATTTGTTTCTAAATGTCTGCTATGTTGTGTGTTCATATCTATTAATGCAATAAAAGACCAATGTTTTAATAACAAACCTGATCATATAAAAATTTGGGAGATTCATTTATTATTTGTCAGATTGTAAACCAGACGCAAGCAATTTATACAGGCAGAGTAAGCTGATGACAATGATGGCAAATCTCAGGAGATCCTGAGCTATCACACATCTTTTTAGCCACACAAATGGACCTGAAACTTACAGCACATTAAAAGTGTCAGAAACCAGTACATTTCCAATAAATGCAATCTATGTAATCATGCACACCTAAACGAATGTTAAAATCAAGATACATAAAAAAAATTAAATAAAATATTTCATATAATTTGCAACAATGGAAGTCCCAATTACTGTTAGGAGTTGTACATATGTAGATTCACTGTGCAACACAAGTCCTGTTTTTTTTTTATAAGTGACCATCTATGAAAATTACAGTGCAGTTTCTCAGAAAGTCATAAAAAACCAACAATTTAATTTATGCGGAGACCTTTTGACACCCATTCAAAAAATTATTATATATTCTTACACATTTAATGCTTGCTACTTGCGGGTCAATCACCTACATGACCTTATTTTCACAATCCCTGGACTAAGAAAAAAATCATGCAGACAGTGAATCACAATTTTTAATGAAAATATTTAAATCATACTTTTTATTTCCCCTGTTGAAACTACATTAACGGTATTAGTGAAAACAGAATCCTGTATCATGTGTATTTGGCACTCAAAGGATGCACAGGGTGATAATATTCAATATTCACATCACATGGGTCCTGTCTAACTTTTTTAAAATATGGGAATGCACAGCCAGCTCACAACTTTCAAAGAAACAAATTACAACATATGCGTCTCTATCCTGCTAATCATTGTTTATTTGTAAGACACAACAAATATCTGCAGCGCCAGACAGCCAAAGTTGCAAATCATGTGAAATTGGAGGAGGAAAAGCATAGGTCATATGCAGAACAAAGAGAGCCAGAGGGAATGATAAGGGCAGAGATACTCTATATGGTGGTTAGGAGTTGGGTATAGGAGAGATGAGTGCATGTTTGAAGATGGATGGAAAATTGGCATTAGATAGTGACTGGTTGAAGATGTGAGCTATGTACTTGCCATCATTGGGGAGGGAGGTATGGATGAGTTGGGACGGAACAAAATCAAGGGCACAGGTTGATGGGAAACAAGAAGAGAGGGGTGTGAAGATCCTGTCTTCAGAGATGGGATAAAGAATTATCAGTGAGTAGGTTAATCGAGGAAAAGGTTGGCAAAGTGTGATGGGAGGAGATTTCTTGATGGGTTATGTTGATTTTTCCTTTTAAGTCTGTAAGCAGTGAGGGAATATGGGGAGGGTAGTGAGGTGGGCAGAGAAGTGAACAGACTGTGGCAAAGAGGCAACGGGGTTGGTGAACTGGGCAAATTTTAGTAGAAAGCCTAGTCCACCTTGTCTGCCACCTGGTGGAGTAATGTAGGTTAAGGAGAGCCCGTTATAGGAGAAAGACATATTTCAGTAATGGCAAGTAGACAGATCTAACATTACAGCACAGGAAAGGGGTAAATGGGAAAGTGGGGAGATGGGAATGTGGTTGATTTGAGGTATGTGGTGGGTAGAAAAAATTATAGTGAAAGAAGGAACGTGAATAGTCAGGATTTTGCAGTTTCCAGGGTTGGGAAAAATGTCACCAGGAGCCAGAATGATGAGAAAGAGCCCAGGGGGAGAGATATGTGGGTGAGAAGGCAGTACCAGTTAGGGTAAGCTACAGGGAGCAGAGCATTTAAAGCTACAGGCAGAAAAAGTGATGAAGGAAAGGATAGAGGGGTCTTGAGAGAGAAGAAGATGTAACAATATAGGGATGATAGCAGAGGATAAGGGTAGCAGAATCATCTAGTACAGGGCAGAAGAGGGACAGTAGTAAATAAGGAGTTCAATAAGAAGGAGTGCAGAGGAAGTATATATGAGAAAGTGAAAAGGTTATTAGTACACCATAGTGAATAACAGAAAATTAGCCTATATGAGAGGGTGAGTGAGGTAAGTAGCTAGTATGAGTTGAAGGAGAAGATGAATTAAGATTCAAAATACTGATATATTAGCATTTATAGTTAAGATTGTCATTTGCAAATCATGGAAAGGTCCTGAGTAATCTATATTGACATATACAGTATAAAAATGGTGTCTCCGACTTACCAGTCATTTAAGCTTGAAGTTCTGCAACATCTTCTTTGTCAGAATTATCTTACACTGGGGAAGTGATAAAATGGTGCACAAAAGTTAACATTCTAGTTAATTTTATTATCAAATAAATCACAAAACTCAAGTATGTTACAAAGAACCCTTCTCCAAAACTGTAGACATTTAATTTAAAAAAAGGACTTTGTTTCCTGAGATTTCCAATAAATTGTTTAAAGATATTTCCTTTTTATATCTGCATAGATATTTTAAATGAAAGGTCACATTGTAATGTATTATGCACAAAGGTTTGTATGTACAGACAACAACAAATGAGAAAGCATCTAGGTAATAATGTTCCATCTACTCTAAATTTTACGGATATAAAAAAGTAGTTCAAAAACAAAGTCAGAGCAGCAGAGAGGGTACTTTTATACAGGTCATTAAACACTGAGATGTCTTTAATTATCCTTTTTATTTTACAGTAATCAATACATTATTTCTTGTATGACATACACTTCAATTTGGAACAAAACAAATTTCTTGCATGAGGTAATCCACATATTGTATATCGTCAAAATTTAGATTTTCTTAAATAATATATCAAGTTTCTTTTGGACTTGTGGAAAACATAATAGTGGAGCACAGTAGATCACATAACCTGGGGCTGCACAACTTCATTGCATCTTCTTGTACTCCTCCAGGGTTAGCACAAAGATGGAGTCTATGAATGTGAAGATAATGACTTAGTGGATGTGCACAGAGTTCTGCTACGTAACTAACTTTGCTCATGTTTTCTTTTAAGTAAATTATGGTGTCTGAAAGTAGAATCTGAAGATACTGGATTTCTTATTGCCAACCAATGTTAATGCTAGCAGATCAGAGGCATGGAGTTTAACTGATCTCCATTTTCACCAGGGACCCTTGCAAGGAGGTTTGGGCTTCACTGAAAACAGGTCGCAGCCTTCTCATATGTTCCTTACTGTGACAAGCTGGTAACCAAGGGATGCGTGGTATCTAACCAGTAGGCAGGAGATGAATCAAGTGGTCTGAGGTCTGGTACACTACTGGACAGTGAAGCAAGAAATCTGAAGCCAGAATGGAGATGGGCTTTAGATTCCAGACAAACAAGGGATCAAGAATGTAGAAACACCAAAAGAAGTATTGAGTCTTCAACAAGCCAGGTCAGAAACTTAGGGAAGCATCTGAGCAGAAGGAAACAACAGAAAACACTGGAGCTTTGAGGCCTATGGAGACCTAATACTCTGGTACTGAATAGTGCATAGAGGCATGCCTGATATCAATCAGTCAGTCAGGACTGAAGTCATTTTAGTCAGACATCACTCTAAAACTCAATCTTTTCTTTGCAAAACTTTTCTGTAGGGGAGATTGATATGGCTGCCAGCACAAAAAAATTATCTGTTAGCTGGAAGGATTTGGTTTCAGCTATGTAGTTGCTCATGAGGAGAGTGTAATCTGAGTCAAAGCAAATCCACTGTGAAGCTCCTCAGTGGCCATGTGATGGCAGAGAAGAAAGGGGGACGAGGGATTGTGCTATTAATGTGCGTGCTGAGAAGAGAAGCATTCCAAAACCTTTCCGCTCACCGCGTCATATGTTATGTTATTATGACTGACATGGTGATCACATGACACTTGGCAAACTGGAAATCACAATTAAAAGCTTTAAAAAAATTATATGGAAAAATGTAGTAAGTGTCCTGCATACAGGTAACCAGTGTGATTTATGTTAAAAAAAAAATACATATTATTTATTTCTTTAAATATATACAGTGTGCCTGATTCATTAAGGAAAGTTAAGTAAAAGATTAAGTAAGTAGTCTCCTGGTCAAACCTATGTTACCGTGCAAGGGGTGCAAATTAGCTTTCTATTTCGCACATAAGTTAAATACTATCTGTTTTGTCATGTAACACACAAATAGTTGATAGCTTATTTGTACACTGAAATTTGAAGTTGATATTTGTGTGCTACATGAAAAAAAAGACAGTATTTAACTTATGTGCAAAATAAAAAACTAATTTGCACCCCTTGCATTGTAACATGGTTTTTTCCAGGGGACCACTTACTCAACTTTACACTTAGCTTTCCTTAATGAATCAAGCCCAGTATCTCTAAACCATTCTTCAAATCTAGCAGATAAAGCTACTTGCCAGATTGTGGCTGAAAAGGGATGCTGGGATTTGTAGCTCTCCAATAGATGGAAGCCTAAACTGACTCCAAGGGACTTTCTGAAGTGATGTTCTGGATTTACTTACTTTCTACCTGTTTAAATGATGCTACATTTTTTTTATTACTGCAGTCAAATATAAATGTACATTTCATCAATCAATATTATTGTTGCTGTTTGCAATAGGAGCTTAGCTGCTTTCTTGTCTGTATAACAAATACTGTCTGTAAACTTTTTTAATGGTGTAATCATATTAGATGTGAAATGTAATATTCACTTAACGTTCATATTGTAAATTAGTCCCATTATACTACTTTATGGCCGACTACAAGTACAAGTGATAGAACTGTCTACAAACCATCTCTCTTTGCTAGTCCATGATTAGCTTGCTTAATACTAGAGATGCTCAGGCTTGGTTCCCCGAGAACCAAACACACCCGAACTTATAATATTCGAGTACCGACCACTTTTGCGCTTTTTCGGAATTGAAAATGAGGCAAAACATCATTACGTCGTCGGATCTTGGGAGTTTTGAAATCTATTAGTACCGCCCTCCACGGCGATCTAGCGCTATTTCACAGAGGGACACAGAAGATGTAGCACAGTCTGTAGTGCAGTTGGGCAGCAACATAGATAGAATAGATAGAATAGTAAGAGGAGGGGGTTGTAATGTTCAACAAAATCTACAGTGACATTCAGGAGAGCTCCATTGCTCCATTGCTAATTTTCATTGCTGAAATACAAATCGTAGTGCTGGCAGGCTTGGTGTAATTCTGCAATCACATTCTGCTGTGTTATATAGGTAACACACAAAGAGGAGAGCTTCATTGCTCCATTGCTAATTCTTATTGCTGAAATACAAATCCTAGGGCTAGCAGGTTTGGTGTAATTCTGCAGTCACATTCTACTGTGTTATATAGGTAAAACAAAAACAGGACACCTCCATTGCTGAAATAGAATTAATAGGGCAGGCTTGGTCTTCTAAATCTGCAGTCCCATAATGTACAGTGTTATATAGGTAACACACAAAGAGGAGATCACAATTGCTCCATTGTTAATTCTCATTCCTAAAATACTAATACTAGGGCTAGCAAGCTTGTTTTCTGAATTTGAAGTCAAAGTGTATGGTCTTATATAGGTTACACACAAAGAGGAGAGCTCCATTGCTCCATTGCTAATTGTCATTGCTGAAATACAAATAATAGGCCTGGCAGGCTTTTCTTCTGAATTTGCAGTCAAATTGTACAGTGTTTCTATAGGTTACACACAAAGAGGAGAGCTCCATTGCTAATTGTAATTGCTGTAATACAAAATTATAGGACTGGCTGACTTGGTCTAAATCTGTAGTTACATTTCACTGTACCATAGCTCACTCAGAAACAGGAGAGGTGGCAGGGTTCAGTGCTGAAACAGAAATTGTAATAATAGGGCTGTTAGTGTTCTTAAAAGTCTCCAGTGACATTCTACTGTGCCACAGCTCATACAGAAATATGTGCTAAA
This sequence comes from Mixophyes fleayi, assembly GCF_038048845.1. NCBI lineage: Eukaryota > Metazoa > Chordata > Amphibia > Anura > Limnodynastidae > Mixophyes > Mixophyes fleayi. The sequence goes on from NC_134405.1 coordinate 251,332,050, forward strand.
GCCTATGTTCAAGTGCATAGTGGTTTTAAGTCAGGGAAACAAAAATGTAAATAAAAAGCTTGTACCTTTTTAAAGAAAAAAATACGCTCAAATAAAGGTGAAAGTTTAGAAAAGCATAAAATTGCCAAGATGTTGTTCTACCCAAAATATTACCAAGCATACCAGCATCAGCTAGCTCCCTTCTCTTAGCTAGATTTTAGCACCTGTAATCTACGCTGTCATCATATTCACCCTCATCATTGTGTACATGTTCCTCAAACAATATTAATTCATCCCCGCTGGAATCCACCTTCACAGAAGTCTGTGTACTTTGATGTAATTGCCGATAATGGCCTTCCTCATGGAATTTGTAGTTCATTTTATGGCAGCGCTGTCACGATTTTTGGGCAATTCTTTTAGACCAGCCCAAATGTCAAAATGTTGTGCTGACTCATCTGCATCACCACTAGGTGTCTTTGGAAAGCTTAGTTTTTTCCAATAAGCAGTTGCCAGAGTAAATGAAGGAGACGTTGTTGTGTCATGTACCACTTGAGCTGTTAGCCTGCTGACCAGGAGCTCATTGCATCTCTTGTGATCGGGGACAGTGGGAAATAAAGACATAGCTCTTAAACCTAGGATCAAGCACAGTTGGCAAAATGTAGTCATCCAATTTCAAGATGTTGATAACTCTTGGATCCTGGCGAAGCAAATTAAGTACTTAATCTACAATTACAATATAGTTAGCCGATTTGCTTTGTTTAATTTTCTCCTTCAATTTCTCTAGCTGTTTCTCCAAAAGTCTAATTAGGGCAATCACTTGACTCAAGCTAACAGTATCTGCACTTTCTTCACAGGTGACTATTTCGCTGGACTAAAGTACATTTCCCCTCAAATTCTATTCTTCTTGCAGCTGCTGCCTTCTCCTACATGCTGTTGCACAATCCCAAAAATGACCCAATGATATCAATATTTCGGGACACAGACAGCATCTCCTGTATGTCATTGTCATTTTTTTAAAAAGTTCTGTACTACCAAGTTGATTGTGTGAGCAAAACAGGGAATGTGATGGAATTCCCACTGCTGTTATGCTCTAACAATATTGGTGGCATTATTAGAAATCACATATCCTCAGGAGAGTCCAAGCAGGATAAGCCATGTTGCAATGACATCCCTTAGTTTTTCAAACAGGTTGTCAGCGGTATTACCTCTGACCTGCGCCTTGTCTCCTGATAACCACCTCTCACTCCTGCCTTCAAAACTTCTCCCGTACTGCTCCCCACTTATGGAATTCCCTACCACATTCAATCAGACTTTCACACAGCCTTCAAATCTTTAGATGCTCTTTAGATGCCCAATAATTACATTTTTACAAACCTTCTGGTAGAGGTGAGGAATAGCTTTTCTAGTAACATGGTGTTTGTGATGGAATCTAGTGATGGAATTTGGTACCTGGGACAGAAGACCTCAAGTAATTGTCTAACACCAGCTGCATTAATAGTGGATATTGGATGCAGATCTAATACTAGCATAGTCGCCATGGCGTCTGTGATCCGCTTTGAGACTGGATGACAGCTTTCAATCTTGCTAAGGATTGTTTAACAGTCAATTGTTGTAAACTACTAGTAGTCTTCTTCTTGGTCTGCTTCTGGCTTGAAGATCCACCCCCAGTAGCAGGAGCAGCAGCAGTGGGCTTAACACACAAGGATTCTTCTGAGGAGTCCTGGATAGGGGAGGAGTCATCTCGCATTAGCAACTTGGATGCAGGACTAACTTCGATCACTTGTGAGGATATTGATGCTGAAGGTGTTGGGGGTGTAGATTGCAGGTGCTGGGATCTAGATAGAGAAGGTAGGTAGCTGATGCTGGACTGCTTGTTGTTATTTTGTTAGCATAAGTTTCTGATTTTCCCAAGAGCTTTCCATGAACTTGCTTTAAATGGCGCAACATGGATGAAGATCCTAGATTGTTAAGGTCCCAACCTCTACTGACTGTGGCTTTACAAACGCTACAAATGGCTATACCACTGTTGTCAGGATTTGGGTAAAAATAATTCCACACTTAAGAGGTCGATTTTTGGTCTTATGCCCAGGCATGACAATGGCCTTCTTCTTATTACTGGCAAGAACTGCTGCAGTCTTTGTTTGAAAGTGTATAAAAATAATATTCTGACCTGTGAGGTGGTCAAAATTGACTGCAAATTACATTAAATTAGTGTTATTGAGGTTAATAATAATGTAGAAACAAAAAAAGAGCAAGATTATGTGATTTTAGCCTATTTTAGCAATTTTTCTAAAAAATATAGATCCAAAACCAAAACACACAAGGGCGGTTTTGCCAAAACCAAAACCAATACACAAAGCTAATCCAGGTCCAAAACCAGAATCAGTTCACGGGGGCCAGTGAGCATCTCTGCTTAATGCCATAATATATTATTTACATATTGCAGAGTGCGCCACTATAATTGACAATGGGTTATTTGTGTCTCTAGCGATTGACATCATGTTTATTCTCTTACCTCACTGGCTTGGTTTTAGTCTAGTCTCTAAGGAAACATGACGCATATTTTAACTTGTTCTAAACAATGACATTTACCCTATAGCTGTATTGTAGTAATCTATATCATGTGCACGTTCTCATCAAGCATACATAATCAGCAATTACCTATGCTTCCTTTAGCATGAAATGACACAGTTAGACAAAAGTAAATAAATTAAGATTCAGCCATACTCTTATTTTTCCCTGTAGGAGGCATTGCCGGTTAAGCGTTTGGATCTCGCACGTATAGTGCAACTCCACATTTCCGACGCCAGATGGCGCACGTCTACAGGTGAATAGTAAAGCTGCTCCAGACTGAGTGCCGCAGGAACAGTGTGCTGCAATAGGCGCCCTTTCCCCTTTAGTAGCTCTCAGAAGCCGCCGTTTCAGGATCGTTGTCTGCATCAGCACCACGAACAGCGCTCAGCTCTGCTCCCACCAGCGTGGCCATTGAGAAAAAGCATCTCGCTGTGAGTATTGTTCCTGGTTATTAGCTACCCTGTTCTCGCCCTAAGCTTTTGTAGTTAAAGACACTCCCTAATTGTATAACGATAGATTGCCTATGCATAGGCTTGTATGTGTTAAAGATGTTACATACCAACATGTATGCTCACTCTTCATCGTGTGTAAACAATCGGATAGCATGCTGAAAAAGCGTATCGATTTTGTACATTACTATAATACTCATGATGCCAACCTAATAGTTGGATTGATCACTATTACCAACATTTGTATTGTGGTCAGGTCTGCTCGCCTCCATTTATGCATGTGTATGCTCTTTTATGTTGATGTGGGACATTTTCCTCGTTTTCGAGGTCTGGGAAGAGAGGAATAAGGATGGTGAAACTGGGGAGTAATCTGAGTGACAAAAACAGTAAGGATCCTTCTGGTGAAGATGGATTTCAGACGGTGCCTTTGATCACACCCTTGGATGTAAATCATCTGCAGTTCTCTGCCCCCGAGAAGGTAATATTATGGATATTAATGGATGTCCTTTCTTAAATGACGGGAAAGCACATCACTGTGACTGCTGAACTCTCTTTCCTATGCATGATCCATTAAATCAGCAAGACATTCATGTCATTGTTATTGAGGAATGTATGTTTAAAAGATGCATTTCTGGACAGACAATTATATACAGTACACAGGGGACATAGTTTGGACCCGCATATCTCCACAGCTTGTTTAGTGAAGAATATTCTAGTCGAAGTTGATTGTTTGATGTCTAATGGTGGACATAGTCAGGTAAAAATAGTTATTCAGTGCACCATAATGTTATCTTATCTTACAATTTTGAAGCAAGTGGATTATTATTATTTTATTTTTATTCAACAATAGGCAAAAATTAGAAGTGTATTATTATTTTATTTTGTATTCCAAAATATACATCATTTAAGCAGTGTTTAAAATTAATTATTGAACATTTTTGTTAAATGTCACATAAGATAATGGTCAATATAGCTTTACTATACATATAGACCTACAAAGAAGTGTTCAGTCAATTTGAACACACTTCCAGATTCATCCTTGCAGTAATACAGGGCCCTGAAATGAACAGTTAAATCTTAATATTACTTCAATTTATTAATTTATTCATTGTAGCTTTTTTTTTCTGCAGAAAATAATCCCAACATATAATCCCTTTTGACAAATTTCAAGTATTGTATTAGTAACATTTTCCAATATTCATTTGAAAAATGTTGGTGAATATTATGTTTTATGCATTGAAGTATAGAGTTAAACATCCGCTAATAAATGTAAGACTATGTTTCACAAGTGGGAGTATCATGTTTTGCTGCGTTCGTTCTGTGCAAATAATGAAATGGGTTTATATTATTTGCAAATATGATTAATCATCAAAGACTTTTCACATAAGTGTGATGGACCATGACATAAGTACTCTATCATATAGACATGACTGGCAAGCATTCTTTCTTACATGTAGGCATAGCTGGTTATTGCTCAAACATAACACATAGCTGGTTATTGCTAGTACTGTTACATATATACGTGGCTAGATAATACTATTACACAGAGACATGACTGTTCACTGTGGTGGATGGCTAGTTTTATTACGGATAGACATATCTTGCAAGCATTGTTACACACGCACATCTAGTATAATAGATATGGCCACATAGATGGCTTACACCTACACATGGATAGTTAGTACCTCTGTGAATAGCTAGTACTCCTGTTCAGAAATGGCTTGCTGATTATTTTTGTCACTTATATGTTCAGTGACAGAGTAATATTTTCAGACAGGATGGTTATTATGAAATGTTGAAAAATAACATTTAGAATAGAAACTCTACTCTGTAAGCAATACAACACAATCAATTATTGCAAAATGAGCTATATACAGTTTTCTCTTACAAATAGAAACAAGAGGATTGTTGCTCTGTTCAATGTTTCTCACTTTACATTTTGTAAAGCAGTTTGTTGTTATAAAAGTGCCGCCCGCTATTGATCACAGAGGGTAATGCATTTTCACAATACATCCTAGCTAGCTTGTTTATGTTTTTTTTTATAATGCTGCTGAAGTAGCATATTTTTATGGACAGATATTTTCTTTCTCTGAGAAAACACATAGAAGCCAATACAAAAGATAGGTTGCATCTGTTTATTGTGGTTTGAAACCTCCATTTAGTCGAATGAAGGTGGAAATGTTTCCAATATATTACTCCTTCTTAGACCATTACTTTCAATGAAGCTTTTACTTTACATCTTGTTTCAATTTCAGAGAAAAAACATGTTTTACTGTGGAAAACTACTTTTTTTTTTTTTTTTTACATCAGACTTACTTTTCAAAAGAGTTTTGCATTGTTTTTTTTAAATGTCTTGTAAAGATTAAGTGCTTCTGATAAATAAACATTTTACACTGATTATTTCAGAGCTTTACATATTGCACTCACCCCCTAAGTTTACATGAGCATTTTTTCCAATTTTGTTGGATTAATCTCTAAAAAAATTGTTTTGGATACTTATTGTCATCTCGGTTTGTAGTTAGCGAATCTACATTATAGGCAAGAGATGAATTTTAAAACTTTTATACATTGTAAGCAGGCACACGTGTGTGCATGAGCAAATACAAGTACTCTTGAGAACACAAGTAGATATACAGTTCTGCTAATTGTTGTAGTTAATACCTTACACATATTGTACCTGATTCATCAAGGCAAGTATACTGAGCGCAATGTGCGTTTGTTTAAGAATGTACGTAATTCGATTCTGCGCACACGCCCAAATTCAGCAAGGAGCAGATCTGCAGATACGTGCGCTGATGCATATGGGTGTAGGCCTACCCTGCTCTACTACACAGGACACTTCAGGATACATCCAATACCTATGTGGATTATAAATTCTCAAAAGAATGCACAGAAAAAAAATAATTAATTATTTTCACCTGGTAATAACATAGACATTAATGACAACACATTAAAACATTTTAAAAATAGTTTTTTTTTAAAAAAAAATGTTTTCCCTTAAAATACATTTATTAGGATGATATTAATGTCTACTGCACATAAAATATTTTTTTACAGTTGCTACTGATTGCATATACTTGTTATAGCATGCATACATGGCTGTCGTCATTAGTAGGCTACACTTAGACTAGCCTTGTAGCTGGAGCAAGCGATACGGCTGAAAAATAAGTACTTTTGAGATGCCCAGAAATTGGATCGGACGCTGCTGCATGCGCTAGTGTTTGGCTCGCCCTTACCGTAAATTGACAGAGTAAGTGCTTCTGATGAATAAACATTTGACACTGATTATTAAAACAGTAAAAATTAGTAAATCGTAGGCTGTAGTAAGTGTCCTTTGCTCTTGAAGATTAATTGAACTTTGCTGCGTTCTGTGGGGTATGAGCTGGTTCTGGGCATGTGTGAGGGATTTTGCGAAATGTACGCACTAAATCGCCATTTACGGTCCTTGATGAATCAGGCCCATTGTATCTTAAGTTTCTTTTATACATTGTTCTTTAAAACATATCAGAAATCATAGCTAAATGGACACAGCATGAATATCAAATGATGCAGATATCTATTGACTGAATCTGCTAATATATAGAATACTATAGGCCTGATTCATTAATGAAAGTAAAGCAAAAAAAATGAGTAGCTTTGCACCTTGGCAAAAACATGTTGCATTGGAGCGGAAGGCAAATTTAAAATGTCATGGCAGATTATAGTTGGGGGAGGGTATGTTCTAGATCAACTTTAAATTTCAGTGTACAAATAAAGCTATCAAGTATTTGTGTGCTACATGAGAAAACAGCCAGTATTTATCTTATGTGCAAAATAATAAACTCATTTGTATTCCTTGCATTGTAACATGGTTTGTCCAGCAAAAAAGTTACTCATTTATTTGCCTTACTTTCCTTATTGAATCAGGCCCTATATATTTTATTTTTTACGAGGAGAGATTTTCACATTTGTAAGATATTTAGCCCTATTCCCCAACAATAAAATGGTCAAAGAGGGTCAAGAAATCTGACAATACACTATGGCTGATTAGTATTAATGATTACATACCACAGTTTAATAAACATAGCTGAAAACACACAAAGTAGGAAACACTAAATAATATATAGGCTGCAGTGCCAGGCCTGCATCAGAGGCAAGTGAAGCTCTGCACTGTTCCCCATCACATACCCCAATCATCTGCTGGATGTAGTATTCCCCTTGAAACTCAGTTGCCTCTGCCAGCACTCAAAGTGGGTTGGAAAATTAGGAGATGACCTGTTAGCCAGAAAGCAAACTCCAAGTAATTATGTAGTTAGTGACATGTATATAATCTTGTGCAGCAGTTCATGACATGCCTTCATTCGCAACTGCACTTCTTTGGGTTTAAAACATCCATGTTAGGGCCCCCTACAAAAATCACTCCAGGGATTGGTACACTCAATGGAAGGTACATGGCTGGTACGTTAGTAAGGACACAGGGCTGGCACATTCACTGATGGCACAGGTCTGCCAAGAGGGTTCCAGGCTGATATAATGTGCAGGGGTCTTGCTGGACATAATGAGCACTGTTGGATAATGTAGGAGGTACTCTTGGGCATTATGTGTGAATGTAATGGACTTTGCCATCTTTGCCATGGGTGTGAAAACACATTGTACCATCATTTATACACTTTGGAGCCAAAAAAATTCTTTGGGACCCAGTAGATGAGTTTTTGTGTCCAAAATAAACACAATTGTCAGGTACAGTATTTTACATGCTTTGCAGCATGCAATGGCTAAATTGTATTCACTTCACTAAAGCTTTTTTAGTCCATATTGTAAACTAAACACATTCATAGCATAGTGGCTATTTTAAAGTAAATATTCCACCATCTGTTAGAGTTTGAAATATTTTTTTTTCCATAAATGTGCTACCGAGTGGTATTGCTGTAGTTGTTATTATTATGTAATTGCTCCAGGTTTAATGATCATATGTTTTCAAAAACATATCATATTAATCATATTATTATTAATACTAATCCCATTATTAATGTTCTACTCTGGTCAATAAATATTAAAATAGGTAATTTTAACATAATGCATATAAGATCATCTTTAGAAATAAAATACTAATTTATTAATATTTTTAGGTGGTTGTTAAGACAAGGACAGAGTACCAGTCTGAACAAAAAAACAAGAAAATTAGAGTGCCTAAAATTGCAGAGTTCACTGTCAGCTTCACTGATGGGGTGACTGAAAGGTTAAAGGTAAGTTATCTATATTCTTCTCTCTAAGATTTATTTGTTCATATAGAGATTTGATTAGACTAAAGTTTAAAAAGAGTATATATTCAATCAGCAAAGTTTTTGTGGCAAATGTTTATCAAAAGCGTGTTTTAATTTTTTTACGAATCAGAATTACTTTTCATAGAACCCATGTATGTTCTCCCAGTCCCCAAGAAACAAACAGAAAAATAAAATAATAAAAACAAATAATATAATAAAAATAAGATAAAATGATAAATAAAATAAACAGTTTTCAATTTTTCCATCTAGTATTCAAATTGAAGCCAAGAATAATTTTGTGGTTTGACTTTTTAATGTATTTATATATTTTCCTATATAATGTTGGCTGCATCATAAATACACAATAATATTATAATTTCGCTAACAAATAACATTGTTTGTATTTTGCAAACAACCATTTTGCTAAACGATCATTTGAAACCTCTCTTTCTTCATACATATATATTGTTGTGTATATATATTGTTAAGTTCATTTTGTCACTTACCAATAAACATTGTCCAATGCGATTATTGTGGTTCCAACGCACAAAGATATTTAATTGCACAATATAGCAGGATTTACAGTAAGCCATCATAACGCATAAAAGATATTACAATAAATCAGGAAAGTATAAAAACATCAAATACATTACATTTTCGCTAGCGCTTCAAGATACAGTCATGTTGTCTGTTGTCAGGAAGATAGGGAAAAAAATGGCCCAGAGAAGCTTGCTTATATGCAGTTTCAGTTTACAAAGAACACTGATGATGTCACTATGTACACAGACAACACGTTGAGAGGTCTTCATTGGTTCAGGGTTCAGGTCAGTCCAGTATAATGCAAATCCTAGGTCAATTTCAAGAATTCCTCTAATAAGGTGTGGCCAGCTTACTCCAACAGCTGAGCACATGTTGTTCCTAAGAGAACTGACCTAATCCAGTTTTCACCAACCTATTTGCATTCCAAACACAATGTCATTTTGAGCATTAATCGTTAATCTTCCATAACGAGCGATCGCAGGAAGCCGATAGTAGCAGATTCATCATGGTAATGTGTAGATCAGAATGACACTAAACATACACTATACACTAAACATTTCCTATATCCTGAGCCTTAGATACCTTTAATATATTATCATTTATGTGTAAATAATCTCTAATACATTTTACTAATAAATAAATGTGGATTGGAACCTTAATAAATGTATATCATTCACAAGTGTAAGTGCGAATGTAATTGTGTGTGTTATTAATCCGGACGTTTGCATCATAACACGTGGCGTACTAATCGCAACTGCACGGTAAAAATAAAACAATATTAATTAATTTGGTTTACTTCATCCAATCATTTTACTTTCACGATATATATATATATATATATATATATATATACACATACACACACACGCACGTGGGGACGTGTACAGTGGTATGCCACACCGCCACCATTCACTTACATTTCAATTACAATTTTCATACTGCCACTTCTAAATTTCCACTTCGACCACTTTATATATATATGCACATACTGTATATACACATGTTGTCCCCATGCATTGCCATAGCTTCGCCCCTATATTGTGACTTTCATCATTTTACCAATGTGAGCTGAAGATTGCTTAGGCTATAAAATCCATCTTTATTTTGGGTAGCAACTACTGTTAAACATTTACAGTAACCAACTGCACTTGTCCTGTTGATTTTGGTGCAGTAACAGTATAAGTTATGAGAAAGTAAGAACTGTGAGCAAAAATATTTTTGGTAGAAATAAATGGACTATCTGGGAAAACAAATAGAAGCTGTACCCAGGATATCAATGAGATCTTTAGAGTCTAATAGATTTCATATAAACTGGCAGATGACCTGGCATTAAACTGTATCAAATATTTGATATATATACTTTAAATTATATTTTTTTGGGCATTGTACCAGTTGTGTGAAAAGTATATATTAGAATAATCTTGGAAATGGTTTTGCATTCAATTTCTCATGTAATGCTCTTAAAAGGCAGTTATTCCAATACACTATATAAAGGTAGCCAGTCTTGTTCTGTCTATCTGTATGCCTGTCTGTCTGAAGCATTATAGTTAGATAGCATATATGTATTATCTGTCTGTCTATCTGTCTATCTATCTATCTATCTATCTATCTATCTATCTATCTATCTATCTATCTATTTCAATTAAGTAAACAGAGAAATGATAAATGTTATATCTGCATGTCACAGAAACATGAAAGTCAGATTGAATAATTAAGATACCCGCAGATATGAAGATGCAAATAGCTCATTCACCGTCATATGAATATTAAGATCTGCTTAGGGGCTTTGAGGGTACATCAGTGCAGATCTAATGCTACCCCAACTGAGTAACATTAAATTATCATTTCTTTTGAAATATAATTCTATTCAGTATGATAATTTTGAAACTAAGTAAATGATATATTGAGTGTCAGTAATTGTTCAAGCTATTTCTGACTTGTGGGATAGAATGTTTTCAATGTGTCAAAGCTTGAGATGTGGCTATATGTCAGGTGATAATGAGCTAACACTTAGCGAAATCTGGAAATAAAATGTATGGTGATTGCACTCTTACTTTTAAGTAGAAAATATATTCATATAAACTATTCTAAAAAACAAAATTTATGACCACAATATACAACACATTAAAACCAATATTAAAAAGAGCCTGTAAAAAAAATGTTGTAATAAAACAAAAAAAAACCAATAGTCTCTATTTGCCAGTATTGTGAGCAGCATGAATGTTGGTAACTATGTATATCGTTGCTAACGAATATTGTAGTGTTCAATAGAAGAACCGACTTTCGATAGATCCTCATTGCTAATAAGTATTGAATACGTCCCGAACAGATGTTTTAAACATTTCCAATCACGTGATCTCCAATACGAGTGAAAATACAGCAAATAGTTCTTTAGCAAGTGGCAGATAGATTAAGCCTCAGAGATGAATGAAAAACTTGTCACTTCGTAAGCTAGTGCCTGTAGTGCACATCACCTTCACATGGGCAAAAACCACTTGATACAGCTGAACAGTGCTGAATGTTCTGGAGCTCCGAAGTGTTCAATATCGCATTTTGTTATACGTGATCGGATGACATCTGGACTATAAGCACTGATTAGCTTACTGGCAGGGGATCGTCTCCAATCAAAAATAATATTTCTATTCAAATCAAAAAACAGGAATATGGACCTTGACTGGTTTCAGTGCTATATACACTTTCATCAGAAGGATAATTTAACGAAATCTATCGAAAAGGAACCTTAACGTAGAGCAAGATTTATGAAATTCCATGAGCCATTACCACCCTATCAATTTCTAATGTTAATTTGATTATTTAAAAATAAAATATAAGCATCCTCTCTGTAGTATGATTTTGGTTGCTGTTTGAGTATACCATTGTTTAGATAAAGTGGTAAGAAAGCATTAAAATATAGCAAAGCATTAGAACTTTTATGCAGAAATATAGTATTGTAATAGTTATTCTGGTTTGGCTTACTGCAAAGGTAAAAGTGGACTAGAGATGACCAAACATATTATGAGCAAGTATATAAACAGCACATCCAAAAGGAGGTCCATGCTGCTACAACTGTTATGCTGTAAAAGGAAATCCCTGTGATGTCATCATGTGATATTATTGTTATTAATATTTATTTATATAGTGCCAACAACACAGTTAAAAAAGACTGGGTCTAAAAAAGGCAGACAAAGCAGTAACAGGGCCCTGTTACTATAGGAAAATAGGAGATTGGCGCATGAGTGGAAATGCCACAGAGCCGTAGCTTGGAATTCTAGCGCCCTGGGCGAGAAAGACAAATGCCGCCCCCCTAGCCCTCAATTTTAATTAACCTAAAATATTCCTCAATTGCGCCCCCCTTCAGGGTTGCACCCTGGGCGGTCAGCCCTAGTTACAGCCCTGGCCACATGTTGCGTATTGGGCTAGTCACATAGCAATGAGGAAAAGTGCTTAGTTTAGCTATGTGATCCAATCACGTACAATGTTGGTTTGGAGTTCAGAGGGTTGCTTGACGCTGATAGAAGAAGAATAAATGTAAGTTTTGCATACATTGCGTAGAAGTGTGTTAATCAGTTAAAAGATGGCTCACTAATTTCATAAGCTTGCATATAGTATTGAGTTTTCACCAAAAGCTTGAAGGTTTGGAGGCTAGGTTAAAGTCTTGTTGTATGAGGGAAGGAATTCTAAAGTGTGGTTGCAGTCCGAAAAAGTCCTGTAGTCTGGAATGGGGACAGAATGAGTGTGGATGAGAAACGCAGATCTTGGGCACAATGGAGGGTTTGAGTTTGGAGATATTTTGACAAAAAGGAAGATATGTATATCGGTGAAGGTTTGTGTATGGCTTTCTATAATAATAGAAATATTTTATATTGTATTCGGGAAAATACAAGCAATCAATGTAGGGACTGACAGAGCAATGTTTTGCATGGGAAGTTAGTCTAGCAACTGCTTTCAAAATAGATTGTAGAAGTGAAAGTCTAGATAGGAGAATACAGGTATGAAGAGATTAACAGAGATTAATAGTCATGTGACTGCATGAATTTCATTTTTCTCAGTGTCTGTGTGAGATACGTGTATTTTGTAAAAGTTTCTAAGATGAATCTGATGGGATTTGGAAACAGATAGTATGTAGGGAACACAGTTCTGAGTTGACTCCTAGATAGCGAGCTTGAGTGGTGGAGTTTATTATCATATTGTCAAAATGTATGTATGTTGTAGGAATGTCATAGGAATATTTTTAGCTCAGGTTTTGAAAGACTGAATTTTTGGTGGTAAAAGGACATACAAGATGAAATGGCAGAAAGATATTCAGTAACACGGCCAATGAAGATAGTGAGAGAAACGGAGAGGATAAATAAATTTGTGTTTCATCATTGCAAAGAGGTGATGCTGAAATCCAGAGGAGCTTATTAGCTTTCCAAGATAAATGGTGTACATAGAGGAGAGGGTTTAGGACTGAGCCTTGTGTTTGTCCATCTGATAGCTGAAGCGGAGAGGATGTGGATCCGGAGAAAAAAACACTATAAGAGTGGCTTGATAAGTAGGATGAGAATCTTTGAGAAGAGAGTGGTAAAGAGTCTCAAATAAGGCAGAGCGGTCTTGGAGAATTAGGAGCGAGTAACCACCTTTACATTAGCATTGATGAACACCTAAGTTAGTGCAATCTCTGCTGGGAATGAAAGCCATACGAAAGAGGGTCTAATATGTTGTGTGAGAAAAGAAAATGTGTGAGGCAGCCCCTCCAGACGCTTAAGGGGTATGGAAGTTGAGAGATGGGATGGTAATCCGAGAGAGAGAGTTAAGGTCATTTGCCTTTTTTCAGGAGAGGAGTAATAACTGCATGCTTTAATATTTATGGAAAGATACAAGTGGAGAGAGAAAGATTACAGATGTTAGATATGGCTGGGTTGTGCACAGAATACAGTAATCTACTGAGTTGTGATGGCCCAGGGTCAAATAGAAAAGCAGTAGTGTGGGAGGAGAAGAAGAGAATAGATATTTCCTCATCAGTTGTGTTGTCAAATGAAGAGAAGGTGTCAGGGGATGCGGGAATGTAATTGAGCAGGTTGTTACTCAGAGAATACCATTTCATGTAGGAGCTTGTCAGCTTTGTCCTCAAAGTAGGAAGTAAGATCTTGGGCAGGGATTTTGGCCAGAGGGTTTTGAATGGGACGGTTGAGAAGAATTTAAGTGTATTAAAGAAGTGTTAGTTCTTAGAGGAGATGAGAGGTTGGCAGTATGTTTAGCAGTGTCCAGAGTTTAGGAATTGTAGAAAGAAATACATTTGAGGAAGTCATTAGAAGTACAATATTTGTGCCAAGGTTGTTCTACTTTGCAGGAGAGTTTTTGAAGTCAGAGGGGTATATTTACTAAACTGCGGGTTTGAAAAGTAGAGATGTTGCCTCTAACAACCAATCAGATTCTAGTTGTCATTTATTTAGTACATTCTACACAATTACAGCTAGTATCTGATTGGTTGCTATAGGCAACACCTGCTCTTTTTTAAACCTGTCGTTTAGTAAACATACCCCAGAGCGTTTCTTTAGTGTGTCATGCTGCAATTGTGATTGACGCTAAGAGAAAAGAATGGTTGGAGCCACTTGATCAAGGCCTGTTGCTAGGGTTTGATAAATTTGTGGTGCTTCCAGATCAGTTCTCAGAAGAAAGTTGGTTCAATAGAAGAGCACGACTGTTATTGTATTTTTGTTATTGATGTACCTTTGCTGTACCCCGCTGCAGAATCTGTGTCACTTTATAAATAAACAATGATGATGAGAGAAAGAGTAGTTTTGAGGCACAAGGTGAAAGTGGAAAATAAATAAGGATTTTGAAACCACCCAAGATGATTGTGCCAATGTCAGAGGATAAGAAAGAAGGGAGCCAGGCAGTGAATTTTTCAAGGACTTGGTATGGTTTAGAGCAGGGGTCAGGGAACTTTTTTACCTTTTACCCCCAAATATATTTAGATACACCGACGTTACCCCTTTAATTTGAAAGGAAGGAAATCATATATTATTAATTATTGGAATTCAAAATTTTATTGAATCTATTCAAAATTTCTTTGAAAGCTTCACCTTCAAAACTTCAGGTTTTGGAGAAATGATGTTGCTTAATTTTTGATACGAGAACATCAATATTGGGGCATTTTAGAGCAATTTGGATACAGTCTTTAGCGTCCAATCAATTTCTCTGCTTTGTTTTTATGTTCTTTAGAGTGGAAAATTCTTGTTCGCAAAGGTAGGTTGTTGCAAAAGGCAGCAACTTTTTAACTGCCTCCTCATGTGCAATTTTGATGCCTTTGCAGCTCTTGACATCCAAAAATATGACAGATCTGCTTTGTTATCAAATGCAATACATGCTTCATTATTGCATCGAAGCTCAAGAAGTGCCTCTGCCAACCCTTGAGGCTCTTCTGGTACAACAGCAATTTCACATTTAAAGGGGTCTACAATCCAACTGACAGCATATGAAGCGGCAGCATTACCCCCATGAATTTCATTTTTACCCCATTTGGGGTAATTTACCCCTGTTCCCTGACCACTGGTTTAGAGGGATAGTAGATAAAAGCAACATGCAGAGATAAGGGGTTGAATATCCATATAGTTTGTACTTCAAAAGACAGGAACAGTTGATAGATCTGTAAATATGCAGTTTGGAGGAAGCAGGAGACCAACTGATCTGTCTGCTCCAGGCCTGGAGGTATGAGTAGAGTAGAGGCCACTACTGGAAATAACTACAGGTGAGGTGGTGTCTGACGGTATGAGACATGTTTCTGTTAATGCCAGAAGATTGGGTTGTTTGAGAAGAAGAGATTATGGATGGAGGTTAGTTTGTTGCAGACACAGCGCACATTCCATAAGGCACATTTAAATTATTGGAAAATGATAAGAGACAGGTGATTTGCATAGTTTATGAAGCGGAATGAGGTGAAGTATATGGGAGATGTGGACAGTGGTATTTGTCGATATGTTATCACCTGGTAGAAGCAGAAGGAGAGAGATAGAAAAGATGATTGTTTCAACCATTTTGTTTTATGCTTTCAGCCATCTTGTTTTACTCTCATCCATTTGCTGCAGCATATTCTGCTAAAACAGGGCATTATAGTCTTTACACTTTGCTATACATACGCTATCCAATCCTTCACTTTGGGAAAAGCGTTGATACGGACTCATATGTTATTGGGACTTATTACCTCAACCATTGGATTCCAATACCTCCACGAAGAGAGACTGTGTATATTCACCATTACCTCTCACTCCAATGTGACATCTGGACTCTATAGTATCTAGAGACTGCATATTGGGGTTTTTCTGATTGTCTGAATCACTATTGATAACTGTCATTACTCCAGCTACTTGCTGTTGTACCCTTTATCATCATACACATCAGTACCACTGTTTTATATGTATGTTGGGTCACAGTCTATGCGAATGCCATTCATTTATTGTTTCCATTTATGTACCAATAAAGTGGACATTTTTAACACATACATCATCATTTGCTCTTTGGCGCCACAAGGTCCCCCATTTTTCTATTCATCTAACCTAGAGGGTTGAAGCCCACCCCTCATTTTTCCTTGATGCAGCCTACCATTTCTATACACTTGTGGGAAGCGCAGATCCCAACTTTTTTTTATATCACTCTATTGTGTGTGTATTGCTTAAGGTGTGCCAGTATATTGTGTGTGTGCGTGAGATGTGCCAGTATATTGTGTGTGTGCGTGAGATGTGCCAGTATATTAATATAATGTGCGAGGGAAGGGAGTCTTAATATAATGTGGGAGGTAGTCTATTAATTTAATAGTTGAGTGCAGGTGGGGAATAATTATTGGGTGTTTTTTATTTGTGGGGTGATGGTGGGACAATTTAATTTAATAGTGGGGACTATGACTTTAAGATGAGGTGATTGGACCTTTAATCTAATACTGGCGTGGTTTGGGAGCTATTAATTGAACATGGGTCTGTTTGGGGAAAATTAGGTATATTTATTAAATGTGAATATTAGTTATTTAGTGCCTGGGATGATTGTGGGAAATATTTACTAAACGTAAATGCTATTAAATTTATTGCTGGGGCTGTTTTAAGGGAGGCAAATAGGTTTGTTTATAAAATATGCATGCTATTAATTTAATGTAAGCTCCAATGTGTCAGGGACTAATGTGAATGAGTTCTCTGAATAGTGCTGCGGAATTAGTGGTGCTATATAAATAAATAGATGATCATGATGATGATGTCAGGCTAGTTGGAGGGAAAAGATCTATTTATCAAATATGAGTACTGTTATTTTAATGTTGGTGCTGGAGGAAGGCCTAATTATAAAAAGGGTGCTATATTGATTTAATGTCAGGGCTGGTTGAAGTTTTTCTAACTTTCATGTACCCATTTTTATCCCAAATAGGGCCCCCAACATTCCAGGATCCAGGCAAGCAGCAACTGATCTAAAGAAAACAGGAGCCACAGGTGGTGAAAGTGACAAGAACAGGTAGGAGAGAGCAGGACAGTCTACTTTCCTGAATCTGCTGGGGGCAGACCCAAATTTGGGTTACTGTCTCTCTTAGTCAGGATTTGGTCTGACTACAAGGACAGTTGGGAGGTATATCCCGCTTCACACTGTACAGCTTGTGAAGGCAGAGCTGCATGCATCCACCCTTTAAGGATGGGCTACTGCTTATGAGCCAGTGCTATTTGCTTGCCTCCCGGTCTACAGTCTGCCAGCCAGCCCCTGTTTGGGGATCACCAGGGGTTGGCGACAGCAGCAAGCACTATAATTAAAATTTGCAAGGTAAGTTGGATAAAATAGTAAACATTATTATAGTACGCTTTTAACTAATGTGAAGCTATGAAAGGGACCTCTTCAGCAGGTTTCAACAGCCTGAGAGGTCAGGTCTATTCCAAGGCACTTGAGTTAAGAGGCCTCCATATTTGTACTTAGATGGCTCTATTGCCTAAACAGTTAGCCTGCTTATCAGCTAATTATAACTTAATTTCAGCTACAACTTTCAACGCAAAGTCAACCCACTTTGCGCTGACTGGCCACACAGGGATGTCTTACTATACCAGGGACGTATACCCAGTACCTACTCGGAGTTAACCAATCATTCAGACAAAGCTTTTATCAATTAAAATTGTACTTTTATTATTTTACAGTGTATCTGAATAAAAATACACTTTAAACAAATGTCAGGCAGGTTTAACACACAAGCTGCCCCTTACCCCCATCTAGCCAAAAGGAGTGCAGTGACATTTTCTCTTGGTTCTTTGAATCCCGGCCGCTTTATCCAAGTTTATTCCCAACTACCGGTGTGGTAGGAATCTGATGTGATATCCCCTTGCTCTAGCACACCCTCCATGCTATCATGGGGTGACGGGTTGAGGAAGCATTAACGTGCACTAGTCCAGCAGAAGCCAAATACTCCAATGCGTGGACCAGACCCTCAGCACAGTAACCTCTGCAATCACACTGTTCTTCCCTCTCCACCCTGAACCACCACCCTGAACCACCTTCCCCCTCCTTTTAAACACAGTTTGATTTCCCCTGGTGGACTTGGTTATATAACCCTTCAGGGATTTGGCAACTGTTATAACAGTCTGTAACAGGGCTGTACCTTCTCATACCAGTAAATCATACTGCCCCCTGCTGATTTGACTCCAAGGTGTCTAGCAACAGACACTGGGGACATACTCAGGTAAATTAAAGGCCTAGGTCAATATGATGTCCTCCGGTATTCACTTATGCACAAATTATTGCTGTGTCCTCTGTTGTCCAGGTTGTCTCTTTTATTTGGTAACAGTTTCAGTTCTATGGTCTGGAGAGCCACAGTTTCCCATAGGCTGTTGTATTGTTCATCTGAGGCTTCTTTGTTTTCCTCTGAGGTTGATAGTTTGGTCCCAAGATGTGTAAGGTATACTTGGAGAGTAGCTTCCTCTTTACAATCCATTTCTTGAAGCTTGACTTCCTGCATCTAAAAGTATTTTTCGGTTGGTATCTGTTGCTTCATTGGTAAAGTCTTAAGAAGCTGTAGGATTTTGTTGATATCATGTTTTTCTAGTGCTGCAGATGTGGTCTTCCACTACAGATGCGATTTCAGAAGTAGCTGGGTAGGTGGGAGCAGAAGGCTGGTTGTACAACTCATATTAGAGGTACTTGGTGTTGTCAAGAATGCTCTTAGGTCTGAGCATTGAGACATATCTGCAGTTTTCCCGGTGTCCTTTTAAAGGAACTTTTGTTATCTTTGCCCATTTATGTGAAAGGATAGTAAGTTGCGTATGATTCTCGAAAGGTCTTACTGAAGTTAAAAAGTGTAATATTAACTCAGTGGGCTATGACTGGCCACTGTCTTTCAATTGGAATTTAAGCAGTTATTTCTATTTCATATTGATGCACTAGGTGTTGTGATGGAATAGTTAGGGTCAATTCATGTAATGTTGGCATTCCGCCATTGGCCACATGGTTTTAGAAGAGATTTATTTAGTTGTAATATGTGGAAAATTTATTTTTTGTGCAACAGTGTTGTTTTAGTATTCAGCAGAGGATTATGTTGATGCCCCTCAGTGTAGAGTTAGAGATTTGGATCAGGAAAATCTTGTGCAGTTACGAATGATCCTGTGGATTACTATTTCCAGTGAGCATCAAGCTTAGGGAACTAATTTGTCCAGCTAGGGAGTGTTGATTTAGGAGTCCCTATACTGTAGGCACCAGATAATGTAGCAGGGATGTCAGGACTCCAGCCTAGTCTATTATTCAACTTATCTCAGGTCTAGGCAGCTGGTAGTCAGGTGAGTCCCAAACAGTACCACTGGTTCTAAATGGTGGCTAGCTTATTTGACTACTAACTGGTAGGCTGGTGGGTATCCAAGTTCTTGTCTTGGTATATCACTATCTGCTGGAAATGTCGATCAGATTGCATGGAACACAAGTCTCCAGCTTTTTGGTCTAGCTTTATCTAGGTTGCCGTTGGGGAAGTTCACAGCCTACACTACTGCTTGTTTTCCCAGTAGATGTGGAAACATAGCCCATTGGTGGAATCTCAGGTCTCACAGCCTGAACACTTGTTATTCAAATTAAACACTTGATGTCATTTTTGGGGTGAACTGGTGTACGAGGAGGGGAGGTATTGGTCACTGTGGGTGAGGAAAACTATGACAGCAGTTGGTTTCCTTGTCCTGCTAGCAGGAGCTCCATGAATGTATTTCTTGCCAATGGCTGCCAGGCCACGTCCACACATGGTAAACAGTTCCTGTGACCTTGCTTAACTGAACCATAATTTTGACTCATTTTAATATTCTACCAAAATGGTAGATAACCCTGGACATAGAAAGTCAACCAATCAGCCAGAATTATGAAAGATATTTTCCAGCTACTAAAATGTTTTTTGGTTTTTTTTATTGTTTTTTTTTCCAAAAAAAGAAAAACAAAATACCAAAAAAACATGAAAGCAAAGCGTACGGATTCAAATATGGCACCCAGACTTCTTTCGAAAACCACGAAAGCCCAATGTTTCAGGGCTTACGTTGGCCCTTTGTCAAATGCATCCAATGAAGGACAAATATAACCCTCAGAATACAGTGCTTTTCTGGTCTTCTAATCAAAAAACAGTGCACATTCCCCAACAGTCCTTGTAACATCTAGCACTAGTTATAGTTGTCAAAGGCCTTTTAGAACATAATAGGCATATTTGGTAACATTTTGGTAAGGAAGCAATATTGCTATTTTGGGAACATTATTATTGTTGTTGCCTGTTTATCTGACATGAAGATTGCCTGTTTCAAATGTCTTACAAATTACAAATAGGCTATTTGTAAGCATTTTTGTAAATTACTTTAATTCTTAATTATTTAGCAAAAATGAACAGTAGCTATAACAATGTAAGGTTCTTTATTTGAAAGTTAAGATAATGGAAGTTATGTGTTTGCATAAATATTAACCAAAGACCTCCTCCGGTGGAATGTAGCTTGCCAGTGAATCCCACTTGTTGTCAGTTAACCTTGTATTCTTAAACATAAAACATAAGGCACATTTTGTACAGCTTGTCTCACTTTAACTGAAAATCACAAGAGATCAGAATGTATCTAATCATGGGCTTATGTGCATCCCAAGACTAAACTCTAGATGTGTTAGATGAATTATTGTCTTGCAAATATTTAGTCAATGCAATCTCAATCTAGGGACACACTATTGAATCTAATAGGAGACATTAATTTATTTTTCTGGACAGCGACACAAAAGTTGACAGTGTCTACTTGTAGGACTTGTGGAGTTTAAATGTCCTCCTTATAGTGTGTGCATTTACTTCAGGGGCTTCAGTTGTTTTCCAGAGATCATAAACATACTGATGGGTTAATGGACTTCTAACTAACCCTATTGTGTGTCGTTTCTGTGCCATTGGTAGGAAAAATGAATTTAAGCTCCACTGCGGCAGGATCTGAATAGTTAATAAGCATTCTTTGTACTGCCCTATATAATTAAAGAGTTATAGTAACAATAATTTAGTTTTCAGGAATTATAGTCTCTTCCCATTCTCCAGTACACAAATATCTCTCAATACTAGCAGACAAGGTCATGGATGTAAGTTCAAGAGACCATAGGAACATGATTGGCTTTGGCAAAAAGTAAGTTGTTCTTTGAGAATTTACTTTTGAGTGCAGGGAAAGAAAGAAAATCTGATAATTGAATAGCTTTTCATCTAGAGCCAAATCATGCATATGGGCAAGGTGAGATTAGGTAGGTCAGCTCAGTTTATTATGGGACCAGTTAAGAGTATTTTAGATACTGATATTACATTAATCACCAACAATTAGTATTTCAAAATGCACCTCACCCACTTTTTGATAAGATGGACTTTATTATTTATATGCTGCTTGCCTGACCTTGGAAAAGGATAGTCAATAATCACAAAACAGTGATTGTGAACCAAAAATGTATCTTGTCTTCTCAGTTTATATAGTATCCCTATGGATAAAGACAACTCTTTTTTTTAAATAGTTTGTTACTAGCATCAAATTTGTACAAGAATAAAACACAAGGAAAAAAACATTGGCTATCTAAAACAAATAACACAGAAAACAATAATACAATGTGCAGTAGACAGAGGCAATAACTAACTGCAAGTGCACAAAGAATCTAAAGAAGTCGTAGCATGGGGTTGATGCCTGTTTTTTGTTTTAGATAAAAACAAATAAAGGAGATAGGGGAAAGGTGGGTGAGAAGAAAAAAGGAGAGTAGAGGGTGGGGAGACCTGGGCAACATGAGATCAGTGGAAAACTAAATATGTAAAATATATTTCAGTAAGGAGTGGGGGAGAGCTAAAAGTGAGGAGGGGGCATTGTTAAACATCCATGCAATCCATGTTTTGAAGGAAAAGATTAATTTCTCAGAAAACTAGTCCTTTATTCCATTTTATAGATGTATCAGATTTTTTTTCATAAGAACAGCAGAGTAGGGGGATTTTTTGGCTATCAAGTAGATGGCTGCACTAACAATGTGTCTGTTGGGATGTTTGGAAAGACCAGGAAATGGTAGAGGCAGTAGTATGTGTTTCGGCTAGATGGGAAGAATGGGTAAAGAAGTAACAAGATTCCGAACCTCCAACCAGAATCCCTCTATGACGGGGCAGAACCACCAAATATGTAAAACAGAGCAATTTTCTTGACAGCCTCTACAAAAGAGGTGAGGTATTAGGATAGTTTTTTATTTTTGGTCGGAACAAGGTGCCATCGGTACAAGAGCTTGAAAGCATTTTCTTTGACTCTGACACTAATGGAGGACTTGGTTACTCCTTTCCATATGTCTGACCTGTCCTCATCATCCAGGTCCTCACCTAAGTCTCTTTTCCTTGTTCTGTTGACTCATTTTTGTTTTAAGATTGGTTTGGTCCATATACTATAGCCTACAGGAAATCAAGTCTATAGATGCGTTCACTAAAGAAAACACTAAATACACCACATGTACTTATCCATTTATTTTGTTGTAGCAAACACATTCGGTATTAGGCATCAATTAAACTTGAAAAAATCTCTCTGCAACAGAGCAGAAGCAACTCCCTATCTTGTGTAGTTTAAAAAATTGCTTAAAGACGTGCGCTAAAACATATATGCACAAGCAATGAGGAAAGCAAATATTAACGCCAGCGGAACATTCGCAAACAGCCAATCACAAGCGCGTCGCTAGTGATGAAGACCATCATAATCATCAACTGCTATTTGCACCTGCCCTTGATCACCCGCAAATAATACATCTTTCTTAGGTGCATATGCAGCTGAGCTCTGGTCTGCCTCTGTTTACACCTGGGCAAACACCGACTACCATACTCAGCCTACGTTAGTCTGCCCCCTCCCTCACTCATCCCACCACTCCAGGTTCAGTCTGGCGTATATGCCAAAACCATGTACATCTGCATAGGCGCATTTGCATGATACACTATACAAACTGGTGTAGTACTCATTCTGCAACAGCCCCTAAATGTTCTTCTTGTATATTAATTTTGATGTAGTATATCAGTTAAATGAAATATGCTTTTGCCATAATTTTGATATTGTATTGTTTTATAGGCATACAGTAAGTAGTCTGTGGCATTTATTATATGGATTATACTACTGTTTGGCCAAACCTTTACTCAACTCAAAAGTTCATATGTCTAGAAGCTGTGACTGGGACCATCAAGACAGGTTCCCACAAGGAGGTCCCCTAGTATTCTCCTGGTATAATTTTCATTAGGGTCAGACAAGGGCTCACCCATAGTGTTTTTCTTGTGTTCTAAATTGAGTATACATTGAAGGGAACCAAATGGAACATTTTACTTTCATACAGCAGGCCTAATTGATTATTATGCTTATAAGTAACAATATTTACACTGGTAATAATGGTAATAGTGAAAAAGTAGCACAGATAAAATAGAAAACATTGTTTCAATCATCTATTGTTTGGTAATACCATACCATCCTCAAAATACCTATATTGTCCAGAAAGAATGTAAGAAAATAAACACATTGATTATTGGCATCCACAGTTTTCTTTATCAGTGACATAAAATGTTTTAACAAGGTTGATACTACAGCATATTTGTACACTGAAGCAGAAGCATACACAAATGTCTATCTGGTCATTAAGTAATAAGATATGGCTATCAAATCAAGAATCACTTGGCTATGAATCATTACGATTAATTAAGTGGGATGGGTCCATGCAACAACCTGACCCCCTGTTATTGTTTTGGGCCATCACCTAGTACAAACTTCTAATGCAATGCACTAGTGGTAATGAATGAAAAGGAAGGCAAATTATAAAAGAGGAACTATCATCGTCATCATCAGTTATTTATATAGCGCCACTAATTCTGCAGCGCTGTACAGAGAACTCATTCACATCAGTCCCTGCCTCATTGGAGCTTACAGTCTAAGAGAGACTAGAGTCAACTTGATAGCAGCCAATTAACCTACTAGTATGTTTTTGGAGTGTGGGAGAAAACCTGGAAACCCAGGCAAACACAGGGAGAACATACAAACTCCACACAGATAAGGCCATGCCGGGAATCAAAGTCATGACCCCAGTGCTGTGAGGCAGAAGTGCTGACCATTAGGCCACCGTGCTGCCCACAGTAAGAAAAAGTGGGAATATGTTCAAATATGCCCACAAAACACAGAATTCATGTATTGTAATTACCTAGATACTCAGAGTAGGATGCATTGTAGCATAGAAAAGTTGTTTTGTCAGGCTGCAGTAAATGCTGCAAGTCTTTGTGACCTTGCTATAGACGCATTCATAATGTCAGCAAATATTCTTCAGTATGTCCAAATGAGGCCAACGCTGTCACATTTATCTATACATATTATAATACAGTGGATAGAAAGGAACATATGTTCCCCTGATAGTGTACCTAGGAGCATGTACTGCATGGCACAATCTGTCCACTGAAACAAGGAAACGAGTTTCTTGCAGCCATCTCAGGATCAGACTTTTGACCTGGTTTCTGGGTCTTCCAATCAGGTGGAATAGGTAGATTTCCTCACTTATCCTACTGATATTGAGATCTAACTTGTAGCATACATGTAGCAACATTTTGGTGACGTATAACACTCCCGGCATGCTGTGATCATACTTAAATAGATATTAAATTAAATAAATTAAATTACAGTTTAAATATAAATAGTTTTATCGATTATTTTGGGAGCCTACAATGTAGTCAGACTTCATACACACACACACAGTAGCAAGTTATCTTCCTCCATTTTAATCCTGAAATTGAACATTGCATACATAGTGCATCTATGCTACTAGTATTTCCAAAGAATTAAACATGCAGTACATTTACTTTTTAACAAATGTTATACCTATATTTTGCAAAATCACACACAGACATATTTCATACCTACTGTATAACCTTCATTATCTACATTTACATGACCTGAGTTATTAATTACCCGAGAATTAGCTTAATAGTAATTGTGTTTATTATTCTAAAAACACTCTTGCCTTTGTTTGCTAATCAGAAAGTAGCAGTATATAAAGTTCAGACTCTGGTTGATTTTAATGGCATCGCTGATTATGTAGGGACATATATTTTTAATTTCTAACTTATTCCTAATTACTTTCCTCCTCCAGGGTGCTCATAATTTATGCAGCAGCAGTTTATGTGCACTTTCTTCAATTATTTCACTTGCTTGTTCAGTTGGGGAAACAGTTGCCATAGTAACATGAGTGTCACGTGGTCTAGGAGACAATTGCAAATGTCAGACATTTATAGTCACATTGTAAGAGCTAATCCCTTTTGGCAAAAAAAAAAAGGTTAAACGTAGAATGCCAGATAAAAGCTCACATATAATACGTAAAAAATTAGAGTTAGGTGCATTACAGTTTCTTTTAATAAAATTATTTTCTGAGATAAATATATATAATACTAGATTTGCCCCTCTAGCTGTCTTGGTTTTGCAGCGTTGCACCGAGATGATCTGTCCAGTGCACTTAATGGTGCACTCCTACTGTACACTTTTGAGAATTGCGTTCACAAACCATTAATGGACATAGGTTTGCAGGTAGATGGAAATATCTGAAGAGACACATTGTGTAAAGTGTATACATCAAATGCAACCTCCTACCACTTTAGAGCCACTCCTTTCATTAAATTAAACCATTCAGAGTTTCTCCTATAATACTGCTAGATATAGGGGCCTTTCTATTAATGCTCGAACCCTCCTCATTAATTATCATCCTTTATCGCAATGATAAGTGATGATATAACATAGGCATTTATTAAAAAATCCTCTCAGGACAGTGCATCGGATAAGAGGCGATAATTTTACTTTACCAATCTGACCCGGAGTCTTTAATGCACAAGTGCAACCTGAAACGCACATGCACATTTTCCGTATTTAACGGAGGGGAGAGTACGAAGGCTGCTGGAGTTAATCCGGAGATCCCTCTCCTATGATGCTCTTTCTATAGGGCAGAACGGGTAACCCCATCTTCTAATGGCATTAGCTATCATTAAGCTCTGAAAAGCAGTTTAATGCAATTCTTAGTCTAATGGAAGAGATGTCTATGATATCTCCTGCGTTAGGCTTTTGTTAAATAGCTATGTTACTAAAAAATGCTTAAACCATGGGAAAAATGTTTCCCCATGGTTTAAGGCTGAATAAATAGTCCCATTAGGCTCATGTATGGCTTAAATGAATCATGATAGTGAGGGAAAACAGACACTGTCTTTATAAAATGTGACACCTTTGTTTGATCCTTTTTTATACACGGGGCAAAGTGCACCACGTTTTCACTGAAGTACAACTGGGTGCAAACTGTTACATTAAAAGTGTAGTATGAGATCTGATCTCTGCCCTTTCAGAGCAAATTAAAAATCCAAGTCATTTTGCAGGGTGTGTCCTTCTGCAAAGCAAGGAACGCCCCTAAAAAAGCACCCTTTCCAACCGGTTTTTCAGTAATCTTGCTCTACAATCATGTTTTTGTACTATTCAGAAAAAGTATACACATCTGTGTAAGTACACCTATTTCCACCCACCTTCTCCAATTGGCCAGTGCAAACTTCTCTGCAAACACTGCCATCTGCTCTGCAAACCCATGCTCTTGGATGGAAAGCTAGACACAGCTCTGCAAATCAAGGCATGCAGCTCCTCCTGAGGCCCACTATACTCTTCTGAGCATGCGCAGGTCTGGTGATTGCTCAGAAGAGGCCCATCCCTTCTGCTCTTCTGAGCAGGCGTGGGTCTGGTGATTGCTCAGAAGAGGCCCCTCCCTTCTGCTCTTCCGAGCAGGCGTGGGTCTGGTGATTGCTCAGAAGAGGCCCCTCCCTTCTGCTCTTCTCAGCAGGTGTGGGTCTGGTGATTGCTCAGAATAGGCCACTCCTCTCTACACTTCTCCATGAAGCAGTACACAAAATGTAAACAAAATTATCAAAGCCCAAACATTAAACAATTTAAGTTTCTATAGCCTTGCTGATTATTTACTTGCTCAGTACCTACTCTGTGACTAGTAGGGACAATGGGACCCATTACCAATGTTTAGAATCTAATAATAATATAATTGTAATATAATAATTAATAATACAAATAAGAAGGCCAGATTTTTTCCCCAGAAAACCTTGCAACCCTAGGGGCTAGTGGTGCCACTGCCATCGGATTTTTAAATGTGTTTCGACCCATATCACTAGAGCAGTTTTTTAATGTTTTAATTTTAATTTTTTTGTTTACTACTCTGTATATTGCTAAGTTTATTCTACCACTTTTAATATTCAGAGGGATACATATTGTGCTCTTATCTGGTTATTTTGATGTGCACATATCTTAATATACCTTAAGTGTATGTTCATAATCATTTGTGTACTATCATCATCATTTATTTATATAGTGGCAAGCATATTATGCAGTGTTGTACAGAGTATGAAATTATATTCGGACTGTGGGAAGAAACTAGAGCATGGAAACATGGGGAGAACATATGTGTAGAGTAAATAAAATAAAAAGCTCATCCCAGCACCACTTTCTAAAGTAAAACCAGCACCAGTACACATAACCTAGTCTGGCTACTGCTAATGCAGGGTAATGAACAACTGCAAAAGCCAGATATATCACCAAGCAGTGACAGGCTGATGCATCAGGTGGGGTCTATACGTACGTAGCCAATCAGAGCAGCTTTGTTATGCTCTAGGCTTATTTTAAAGCATGTTAACACATGCTCTAACAATAGAGACGGGTGTGTAATTCCTGGTAATGACCTCACCAAGGTGTTAACGGGAGATATAATTGGGGACACTGCTTCTCATGCACAGCTAATAATACCGTGCAGGTAGAATCTAACGTCTGGGATCCACTCTTTATACTAGCAATAGCTTGTTTGTTTTCAATCAACAGGATGTAACTTTACTGCCTGTTGTGCAAAGACATTACACAGCAGGGCAATAGAGTTCCTTCCTGTTGCTCAAGGATTATGTAAAGATTTGTCTAGTAATTGTCTGGATGATTTATGATATTCAATGCGCAATGCAAGATAAAAGCAGATTTTACGTTTGTGGGTATATATATACAGTGTACATAAACTCTCCTCATGTCATTTCTCCTTCCATCCTTTTCAGCAACTTTGTATGCTACTTGTCTGTCTATGTCTTATCTTTAAAAAAAATTTCTCTCCTCATTTTCATCTCTTTCAAATGTATTAAATTTACTTAACTTCTACACACCAAACTGATCTGACTGACCAGAATCTTCTAACCCTTGCTTTGCGTGCCAATGCTCATCTTGTTATATCTGCTATATTATCTTGTGTATATTACTGCAAAATTTAAAATATATTACTTTGATCAAGTGATTGTTAAACTCGTCATCACTTACATGTTAATAATACCTGTAGCTGAGTTACTAGCACCTGTTATTATAGTCTGTGTTACGACAGGTTTAAAAATTGGGTTGGGTACGTTTTAACGGAGACCTACAACTAAAAAATGAATTTATGAAAAAATGATTTCAATATAAACAGACTTACCTCAAAAGCGACACTGCAGATCTCTGATCGCATGCTGGTGCGATCGGAGATCTGCAGCATCACTTTAAGTAAGTCTGTTTATATTGAAATCGTTTTTTCATAAATTCGGATTTCAGTTGTAGTTCTCCTCTGTGTCGGAATTGTGGTAATCGTAATAATGATTACCACCGTAAACATTAATACCATCGTCAGACTACCACCTGATAAAACATGATACTAGTAATTTGAAATTCTCATTATCGCTCTGTTCTCATTCAGCGCTAGACAGCTTGGGTTAATTTCCTCTTAAACAAGGGGATCACGAAAGTGGGGTCATGCTGACACTTGTAGTGCCACAAGTGCACACTATAAAAAGTGCCCATATCATTAAATACACATGAAATAATTAGTGTTGCTCCATCTTAAATAAGCTATTATTGCCCTCATTAGCATTCAAATACTATTGTCTTATAATATAATTATACAATAATATTGCCTCCTTCATATAATGTTAAAATAATGTCTCCTTAATATAATGTTAAAATAGTATTGCACTCTTAATATAATCATACCTCATTTTCTTCCCCTAAATATATTTATAAAATTATTTTGCTCCCATAAGATCATTATTTTTGCCCTCTTAATGAATGAATACAGATTGTCCTCATAATTAATAAGTGTATTGTGCTTCTTCCTAGATTCTGAACTGTCAGATAGAGTTATGTCGCCTCTCACAACCACCCCTTTTTTCTATAGGGTTTTCTTGAGATTTTAGGTTTCAATCTACCACCCCATCACACGTCACCAATGGTTTGTGTATTGCTCTACAAACCAAACCACTGGAAAGTAAAGTGTTCATTTTGGAGCTGAAAATCTCTAGCGATGTGTGGTGATCTCTGGTGGTTTTAAAACCTCCCAAAAAAATCACTGCTTAGTAAATTTTCACCTAGGTGTAACCTTAACAATTAAGTGCAATACAGAAATAAGTAATAAGGAAACTGAGCAGTGTTTACATGCTCTGAACATTATATCAAGGCTGCAGAAGAGCATTTGTGTATGTGTCATATGTTCAAAAGTTATAAGTGAAATTAGATAGGTTTATAAAATGAAAGGTCATGGAGAAAGAAAGCTAACCTAGTATTAATGTTCTCATGTGTACTGATTCTTGCAGGACAACCTTTACCATTGAACATGTCTCTTGGAAGTGGTAGTCATAATATGGACCTTAGATTAATTCTGACAGGCAGATCAATACCCAAGGAAAAGCTGTTAATAAAACTGAGGCTGATAGAGTTGTTAGGAAGTGGGACCACAAAAGTATGGAATAATTGATTTCAAATAAGTAAAGGTAAACATGGCTGACAATATTAATGATTGGGAGTAAAAAATGTTCTGGTTGGCACTGTGTTCATTGCTTCCCTCATATTTCTCTGCTTTTTCTCTGAGGAGCAATCAAGTATGAAATGACATCTTTAGACCATCCTGGATACATTACGTTTTGCTTGTTATTAAAGGGGTATCTACCTGTGCTTGAGCTTGACACACACTTACTGTACATTGACTATGTGCATTCACCCAGTCCCATCCCCCTTCCACCCCTGAAATCATAGGTTGTAGCAAGGGTCCTTTGCGCTCAAACATTAATTGGACGTTGCTGCATTCACTGCCGTATTTTTCAGTTCTGGATATGCGCAGTGCGATTTTACACAAAATACAGCACATATCTGCATTTACGTTCGTTAATGAAACAAGCCCACAATGTTGTAGAATGTCAGGAACAGAGATAAATCAATTTGTACAGAAGGGAAATTTTTATAAGTATTGTCAATTTAAATAAATTAAAAAAAATAATTATTTTGTCATTTATTTAGTTAAAAAGATCACCTATTCAATTATAAAATTATAATAAATAACATTTATCAAACTGTCTGAATTGGTTACATTAATTAAATCAAATAATTAGCTTGAAATAACTAATTGAATAAGGAATTTAAACATTGATAAGTAACTCATCTGAAGATATAAGAATACAGTAAGTGTATTGGTATTTGTTATGCAGGATATAGTTTAATTTTTATGTGCCGTTGTCAGCATTGCAACTCATTGCTATCCACCAGATTATATTAGTAGAAATTGCTCGGCTGAAATGTTTCTTTGGAAAAACATTTAGAAACCAACAAAAACAAAACACTGGAATAAAGAAAAAAAAAATTCCTGAAAGTTTGCAGATTATCTACAAGAAATTACCATAACAAAGCTACCATTACTTTTGAAATCTATGATAATTGAGAACTAGCAGAAATTGAAATACATAGCTAGTAAAATGGAATAGAAATTATGGGCTGTGATACAGAGTTGGCCATAATTGCGTTCCAGAGCACAGGCACAAATTGTGTTAACTAAAAAGCCACAATTGCATGCTAGGTCACATACATTTACGCTCATGTTTTTATCCATTTACTTTGTTTGCCAAAGGCATCGATAAAACTTTAAGAAAGCACTCTAAAATGGAAGAAATAAACTCACCATTTCTTTTAAAAGATTTGATTACCCTTTGATCTTGACTCGAAAATAGTTTATCATGCCAAGTCCTTAGATACAAAAGATCAAATTAGAGAACTTTTTCATGAGGATGATTTTAACAGGGCAGGAGCTAAACCAATATTTAGAAATCAGATAAGCTGCCCTTTTCTAATGAGAGGTAAAAAAGATTCTTAGAGAGAATTTTGGATAAATTAAATCATTACGAACATCTAAATCAGGGATCCCCTAAAAGAGGAAGAGATTCAGAGGAAGAGATTCAGAAGTAGAGGTTCTAGAGAAGAAAGAAAAACATTTGGAAGAAAAATCCAAAAATACCGATAAAACCAAGAGGTATTTTTAGCCTCTCCTCTAAAACTAAATGATTAAAATTTGCTCCTCTAGCCAACTTAACTTCTTTGAATTATTTGTTGATTTAAATAAATATGCATGTAACCTTTGTTGAAAGAGATATTTTGCCTTAAAGTTATTGAAAAAGAAAAAGATTAATGGGTCTCCAATTGTTCTGGACAGTAATGATACAAAATGTATTTCTATACTAGAAAGTTTGGATACTGATATGATACAAAATTCAGATATACAAAATGAGTGAAGTCCATTTCCAGGTTTTGATATAAACAAAAGAGAAAAAGATAAATTTAAAAGTCCAATTGTTATCCGTTTTTGTCCAGGGATAATTATATTGATATATTTTATAAATTTTCTTTAGAACAATTCAAAATCTATGTAAAAAGGAACAGAAGATTAAATATATAAGTAATACTCTCTCATTAGTACAACAAGAAGCACTTAAGGAACTCTGTTAAGATAAATCTATAATAATTAAACCTGCTAACAAGAGCGGTGGAGTTGCTATTTGGAATTTGAATGATTATTGTTTAGAAGCAAAATGACAATTAACAGATAAAAATTTCTATAAAACCATATTATCAGACCCCACCCTCCAATATCAAAAGAATTTCATTGAATTAATAGGTGTTACTTTAGAAAATGAGTTATTACTAAAGATATAAAAGAGTTTCTTTATCCTAAGTATCCGATTATCTCGACTTATTATCATCTTTCTAAAATTCACCAATGTTACTCACTGCCCTGGTCGTCTCAATATTTCTAGCATAGGTTCACTCACCTCTAGTATCTCATTTTATGTTGATTCTTTTCTCCAACCTCTAGCTACTTCCTTTCCTTCTCACATTAAAGACACTACACATTTTTTACATCTTATAGAACACATTCATTTTTAACAAATCTTTTTGTTTTTAACCTTTGATGCATAATCACTTTATACTGATATCCAACATGGAAAAGGAGTAGAAGCAGTAAAATATTTTTTAAATTGTCATAACACCTTAACTATAGAACATTGAATCTTTATATTGTCATCCAAAAATTTTATTTTAACACATAACTATGTTTAATTTTGACCGTACACTATATTTACATACACATAATACGGCGATAGGGACCAGGTTTGCCTCAAGCTTCACCAATCTCTCTATGGGTCGCTTTGAACAAGATTTTTTTATGAGATGGCCAGTTCATGGCAAACATGGTCCTTTACGCAAGATGCATAGATGATTTGTTTTTTATATGGAGAGGTGATTTAGACTCAGTTACTCACTTTATCACATAC
Source organism: Mixophyes fleayi (assembly GCF_038048845.1). NCBI lineage: Eukaryota > Metazoa > Chordata > Amphibia > Anura > Limnodynastidae > Mixophyes > Mixophyes fleayi. Next base: position 251,364,962 of record NC_134405.1, read on the forward strand.
CTTATTCACAATACATATAGTTTTACATTTACAGGATCATCAAATGCTTCATCTATTAACTTTTTAGATATTTCACTTGAAGTCATAAATAATAATATACAAACCCACACTTAACAAAAAGAAGTTGACACCAACAGTTTTATACACTTGTTGTACTAATAAAAAAATGGCTTTGAAATATACGATCTGATCAGCTAAAAAGGCTACGAAGGAATTGTTCCATGAATACAAAGTTCATGGACCAAGCAACAGATATAATTGATTCTTTTAAGAGAAATAATATCCTGTAGATCATTTGAATAATTCATTAAATATGTCTATCAACTTAATGAAGAAACTTTATTAGATATTACAATATTTAAAAATACTGGTTCTGATTTTGACAGATTCCCTGTTTTTGTCTCAAGATTTAATAATTGTTCAAACAAAATCATAATATTTTACTTTTTGATCCCTTATTCAAATCTGAATTGGGATGAAATGCCAAAGTAGTCTTTAAAAAAAGCATTTTAAAGAAAAAAATTACCATTTCTAAGGATAATGAAAAACAATCCTGGTTGACAAATTGACAAAAAAGATAGGTTGTTATAAATGTGGGATGAAAAAAATGTATTACTTGTAGTTATATGCAATGTCAGAATAACTTTGAATCTTTTGTTACAAAGAAAAAAAATCTCTATTAAGTCTTTTATTAACAGTAATACAAAATATGCTATCTATATGCTGCAGTGCCCTTGTGGCCTGTAATATCTTGGGCGAACTACCAGGAAATTTGGAACACAGGCAAAATATTATACTATAAAATCCAATCATAGCATACCGCAAATTTTTTTTTTTTTTTAAAGCATAATAATGATCCTAAGGGAAAAAAACTGATTGGACTTGAAACTGTCACTCCTGCTGAAAGAGGGAGAGATAGATTTAATAGATTATGTCTTAGAGAATCCTTTTGGATTAATTTAATTAGTACTCTCCTTTCAGATGAATGTTTGGATCTTGACTTTGCATACATTTTGTAAATATATTAATAAATTTATAATATTTTATTTTTTTATTATATTCATAATATTCAGTTGTGTTTTATGTTTATTTATTATAGTATACATGCTTTTATAGATATAGTTTTTTTATTTAGTTGTTAACTTTTATAATGCTATTAATAATAACAGGATTTCTTTTTCCTTATATGATTTATTATATATAAAGAAGCAGAATACATTGATGCAAATCTATGATATTTATATTTATATTTTATGCTATTACCTTAGCATTATCCTGATCACGCACACAGACCAATTGTGGTCATCTTCCAATTTAAAATCATATGTCTAGAATGTAAGCTCTCACAGGCAGGGAACTTTCCACCTATTGTCTCATGTTTGTCTACTGTCCATCTCCCTCATATATCCTGTTGTATGTTATGTATTTTGCTACATTCTGTGTGAGTCCCCACAGTGTTACTCACAATCATCTGTGCTACTTTTGTGTAATTGCCTCTTGCATTTGTGATTTGCATACTGTATTAATTATGTCCTATCTGTATTTGTATGATTGCTGTTGAATCTGAATCTAATTTAATCTGTGGCTCCTTATCAATAAACACATAGACAAATAATGATACCTGAAAATGCAAGTCAATGAATTTCAATTATAATTTTATCAGACATTGCACTCATTTTGGAGCCACACATGATGTGATATCAGGCCAATTACACAATATAGCTGATTATGTCAATATGTGGCCAGCATTACCGGTTACAGAGCCCTAATTAGTGATACTATCCAAGTATTTGAAAGATGGCATCATATGCCACCCTTTCTGACACTGGATGACCCTCCTTTCCAAGTGCTAAAAGCTGAAGTGGGAGGGTAGGAAGTGGGTTTGTGTACAGCACCTTTAAACATGATATTAGCAATTGTTAGCAAGCTGACATTTGTTGTATCTATTGTGCAATGCAGAGAGGCAACGTTGACTGATAAATAAGTAAAACTAAACTACATTAAGAAAACATTTGCATGCAGTGCTCACAAGTATTCCAAGTGGAACAATAGCAGTTACTTGATAATATGTAGGAGAGGTGGGGAGAGGGAGGACTAACTGAAAACCATGCTTGGAAGAGTTGGCCTTTTAATTTCCCAATAACCACCTGGGAGATCTGGGCAGATGTAGGCAATTTATTTTAGAAAGAATAAAAAAATACTTTAGCTTTCTTAAAGCCACAGTAGGATAGAATAGAAAATACACATTTCAGGTGTACTCAGAAGACAAATGCTTGTTCTTCATGCAGCTGGTACTCTAAATGGTTTAGTGTTTTGCAAGAAAGCCAAATATTTTTCAGTTTAGGATTTAAGTGTGAAGTCTTTTCAGTAAATAATCATGCATTTTATCTTGCAAATATATGTTATATGATGCCAAGGTTTTTAATTGAATAAGCGTTTCCCTTTAGGCTATATTAGCTAGGGATATTTATATTAATACATAACAATGGGATATATAAGAATAATGACGCTCTTATAACTAACATTTCTTCAAATTCTCAGTGGGGTATAGCATTTGTTTCAGCCACATAGCATGAACTGCTCTAAAATAAATACGTGGATCGAAATAAGGCCAAAATGATCCACCAGGTCAAAGAGGGAAGGTGGATAAAGTCCTTATGACACTTAAGTGGAATTTAATTCTGCGCGATGTGCCATAGATTGCCTGCAAAATGATCTGTGATATAATTATATAACTTTCTGGGGGAAAAAAACTGTGCTTAAAGGTTATACACAGCAAGCAAAATGCATTTCTACTATTTAGTGTGTGGAGGACAGATATGCGAAAAAATGTACTTAACTCATGTACTAATTCCAACAGCTTCCTGAAAGTCATCTGCATAGCAACCCAGGTAAAATCAAACTCACTTTTGGCATGTTTCAGCACTCTATTTATGGTAGCTTCAGACTGGTTTAATTGCCAATGCCGTGAATAGAATGTCGAGACATTTGCTTTCTTTGATTTTTGTAGTGTTACTTTGCAGTAGAGCATCACCATATAGTAAAATAAAATGCACATTATAATAAAATATGAATTGTAGGTGGAAAACCACTTTTAAATATAACTACCATCTCGCCCTGAACAAGCAACAATAACAACACCCACACAACAGATCTGAATAAGTATATATATATATATATATATATATATATATATTTAGTGGTGTATACCCTGCTAATCCATTGGCAAGCATATGTCTTAATACTTCCTTATCATTTATGTTTTCTGCAGTTTTCAACATGTTCTGTGTATCAAAATGTGCATATGTGCCAAATACACAATTCACAATTAATAACACTCAACCTCATCTTCACATTTCTGTTTTTTCCTGCCTAATAAACTTGCACAGGAAGGTTGTGCATATTAATGAAGTGTAGTGTCTCTGTCCAAAAATACTCTCCTTGATAAACAAACCCTAATTGACACATTTAGTGCCGCATTAAGTTGGATCTCTTCCGTTATATATTATCTATTGTAGTTGCTCAGCGAGCTATTTAAAGAATGGTTAAACTGTATCTACTATGTCCTTCAGTCTATTGCAGTGTTACCAAGATAACAACGCTATCCTCCAAACCCATAATTAAGAGAATCAGTGTGCTAGGATGCCAGTGGAACGCTGGGCACAGTTTACAGCTTTCATCTTTATTTTGTTTCAAGTTGGCAGATGAAAGCCACAGAGAACGATGAATTGATTCCATGCAATTAACTGCTGATCCTATATTGTTTTTTCAATGCTGTTTCTGGGCGCAGGGAGGGTGTTTTCAGAGGCACAATGTGATTCTCCTGCTACATACAGGCATACCTGATAAAGAGGCTTTCGAGAATAAAGGTAATGTGAAACAAGTCCAAACATTTGTCAGATTTCCAGCTGGGACCTGTGAAATCTACTGCATTGATTCCATTACCTACATTTCTCTGTGACCGGTGCTTACAGTCTGATAAGCCATTAAGGAGAGCAAAGCAAATAAAGAAGTAACTTTGCACCTTGGCAAAACCATGTTGTATTGGAGGGGGAGATAAATTAAAAATGTGGAGACAGATTTATAGTTGAGCTAGGGCATGTCCTGCATCAACTTTAAATTTCAGTGTAAAAATAAAGTTATCTAGTATTTGTGTGCTACATGGCAAAAAAGACAGTATTTTCTTTATGTGCAAATTAATAAACTAATTTGCACCCCTTGCATTGTAACATTGTTTGTCCCGGAGAACATTTACTCCTTTTATTTTGCCTTGCTCTCCTTAATGGCTCAGGCCCACTATATTTATAACCCAAATAGTGGACACTATTCACAGGCCATTCTTTAAAAACAGTCTATTTGGATTACCAACAAGGCCAAGCAGGTGTTGATGCCCTTACCCCATGAACTCTGCATTTATACGAATAGGGGCGTCAACACTTGATCAGCCTTTTGGAAACAGTACATAGTAGAACAACATGGGAAAATTACAGACATTGAGAATCAGACATATTTGGCAAATGGAGCATACCTGGTAAGTATAACTTTGTTTATGCATTCCACCCAAAACTAAATGCTTAGTTTTAGGTGTGAGTGTCCTTTAAATACTATGAAGACCTAACTTCACCAAGCCATTGTTTTCATGATAATTTTCAGTAAAATGAATATAATATTAATCCAAAAATACAAAACTGCTAATATTTGATATTGCTAAATAATACTTACTAATGATTAAAATGCATTTTCTATAAAGTACACTGAAATGTTCACTTCCTCCACCAACTCTTGTTATTGAAGTATTAAAATTAGTCACGGATTTCCCTGCACCTTTCCTTAACATTTTGTATTTGACTGTCATCCTTTGTTAATCAAATGAGTAGGAAATAATATGAATTTGCATTTCGTCCTGCAGCGGTCTGATTTAGCACAAAAGAAATTAAGAAAAATTGTATTATAATGGAAATGATAAGTTAAAAACTGATTTAATAAAATGTATAATTCCCGAGTCTGTGATTCGGCATGCTGCAAATATTTGTCAGACATAGATGAGAATCATTGTGTTATTAACTGAAGTGAAATGTTATTATTGTCCAATATTTACACATTTCAAATATGTTTTTATTGGTCAAACCATCTAATATTTAGCATAAAAGAATAAATATTATTTTAATAGCTATCATGAACTGAATTATTTACCACCCAAGTCTTGAGGCTTTAATTGCAACCAATGTTTCCTTTTACTGAGTTGTGATACAGTCTATTGTCTATAGTAAAATACCGTCAGTATATTTCTATATATGTGCAATGAGAGTGGACATCACATATTATCACAAAGCCTCTCTAACGCTATATACATTCCCAAACTCCCACTCTTTATTAGCATTGGGACACCACATATTTAGTTAAGCTTCCTGAGTAACATTCACAGTTATCCCTCAGTATTTCTAGGACCTATGGGATAGTGGTCCCAGCACAAACATACTATCTTCTTGTAGACAGTAGTTCCAGCACTCTTATACAACCTTCCTTGTGTTGTGGTAGATAGCATAGTAAAACAGCTTCAAGATTGGTACTGGGGGGGGGGGGGGGAAACAGTAGCTTGTCTCACCTATAGCATGGGATGGCCAAGATTTAAAAAAAACAAAAAAAACAACATATGACCAACATTTGGGCCTTTAGGGTGGATATCTTCCCAGCCACATATGGGCTGGGGGAATAGGCTCCTATGCACCCTACCTTCATCCAGGGTGGGTGTAAATGTACCTGTCCCATAGGAAGGGTAGGTCAGTTTAGGTAGGCCCTAACTTAAAGGTGCCAACCTAATACTGGGAGCTCCTACAACTTGGTTGGGTGGGATATTGGGTTTATATGATGTCCCATATCCTGGTAGTGAGAATCCTGCTCCCGTATAATGCTGGGTGATGGTCTATGAACACTTGAGGTGTTCATACAATATATAAAGTGAAAAACAAAAAAGAAACGGACCTGCTTCCTTAAAAAAATATTAAACACAAAGAGCTTACTGATTCTCCCTGAAGTGCTCAACATTTTGTTTAACAGAAGTAATCCATCCATCCACAGCGTACATAATAAATGTAAAAACGGCATTGTTTTACATCATCTTTGTTTATTTATAAGGTAAAACAAAACTCTGCAATGCCAGTAAGCAAGTATAGCAAATCATACAAAAACAAATCCTACATAAAAACAGAACAAGAATAGGAGGTTGAGAAAGAAGGTGCAAATGTGAGACATGGATAGAGAGGGTCCTGCTTACAGTCTAAAAGTCACAGGGATCAATGATTGCTAGTCCACATTATATGTACTTATACAAAATGACATAAGTATATATTGGATAAAAAAAGGACTCATTGGTAACATTGCCTTCCATGGTCCATTTAGTGCAATGAAAGTAGTCATAATTAGTGCCTATTATATAACTTATCTCTCTGCCACATACGCTTACATAGTATATTGAGTCATAGGCTATTATACAGCAAGAAAAAGGTAGACTCTAAATATACAATGTGTTTGTGGCATCAATATATATATATATATATATATATATATATATATATTATATATTACTGCACTCCCTACTTTAAATTATATGAAGCAACCGGGAAGTTTGATGGCCAGATAAAAACAAAAGGTTGTAGTATAAGAGCTTTTAAACAGATTACAGAAGCTGACTAATCATTTACAGTATGGGGCACATTATTCCTTATAATACACAATGTTTCCTAAAGTAATAACATCTGAACTACCGTATATACTCGAGTATAAGCCGAGTTTTTCAGCACAATTTGTGCTGAAAAAGCCCCCCCTCGGCTTATACTCGAGTGATGCTTTAAGCCCACAATGCAGGGCCGTAAGGAGGGTGGTGCCTGCCTCCATAGCTTCAGCCCGCTTAAGGGCTGAAGAGAAAGTGAAGGAAAATATTAACGGAGAAGAGTTTGGTGCTTGCCGTTAGTGCCGCAGTGGAACGCATGTGCGTTCCACAGACAGGAAGCTCGGCACTTGCAATGCAAGTGCCGAACTTCCTGTCTGTGGAACGCACATGCGTTCCACTGCAGAGGTTAGTAAAAGATCTCTCTCTCTCTCTCTCATGCAGTTTGTATAACTCAAACTAATTCCTGCTCACATTTGAAAACGCTGAGTAGATAATGAAATGTATAGCTACATCTACCTATTTCCTGGACATCCTTAAACCGCTGATAATAGCAACATGTTTTCATGGGGACCTGCGACATAAGGCACATACGCTTCCCCACATGGCTTCTTCATGTCAGCCAGCATCATTGGTATGAATTTTTAAGCAGCATCTGCATTTTGTTCACTAGTACTGAAGTCCTTTGTTTATAAGCAGCCTTGTATGGAGCTCTAGAACATTTCTGTACAAGTGCAGATCATGAAGGTTACAGTTTTATTTCCTATAAATTGGTATTCTAAGTATTTGTTTACTCTGCCTGACTTGTCCTGAAGTTTTGGAGTTGTATGCTCTTCTGAATAGTGTACCACAGTGTCTTAAAAAGTGTTAGTGTTATTCGATGTTAGTGTCAGTCTCTCCTGCAAACACAGTGGAGGTGGATCAGCAGACAAGTTTTTATTATTAAAGAAATTTACCAGTAGCTGCTGCATTTCCCACCCTAGGCTTATACTCGAGTCAATAAGTTTTCCCAGTTTTTTGTGGTAAAATTAGGTGCCTCGGCTTATATTCGGGTCGACTTATACTCGAGTATATACGGTATTTGTTTATACAGATGTTATTTACAGTTGTTTATACATAAATTAACATCACTTGTGTATTACATACATGTTATGCATGTATGAAGAGTGTAATGTAGCAGTTTCTAATTGCGAATTGTGAAAGTTGAATCCTGATACTATTACATACCAGTTGTATGTACTGTAAATGGAATAAAGAAGTAAACATCAAAAAAGAAATGTCAGTTACCTGTGTAAAGAGTAAAGCAGTAAACAGTGATTACATCATTTTAGTTACGAAAGTAAACACAAATTACATACTGAAAAAAATAGGAAACCGATAATATCATAATAATAATTAATAATAATAATAATAATACTCACAGTGAGAGACCCCACAATTACAGGGTTAACACTAGTTCAATTTAGGAATGTTCACATTTTTTATATGAAATAAGATTATTTATCAGCATAGCAGTATTGATGCAGTGGACACACATGATAAAAGTGTTTTTACAGGCATATGTTGAATCAAGTGCTGCTGATTTAGCGTCCTGATCACAAACAGTAGCACTTGAACCAGGCCTACATCACTCATAACAAATGTGTGTGCCACAATATTGTAGAGATGTGACTTGTCAGTGTTAGTAGTAAATTCCAAAGTCACACTACCTGCATTTTACACAATATAATAATGTAATGAATTGTCATATACACAAGAGAGAATATCGTCTTGACATTTATTAATAATTGCGAGTCACATCTTCAATATAAAATTTAATTTAAATGCTAACATTAATACAAATGTAAACTGGATAAAATGCAAACATCTGTTGTTTAATCTTTAAAAATCAAATGGGAATCTTCCTCCCTTCCAAAAGGAAATATCAAATAATGTGCATAGACAATCGCAACTTTATATAATATAATCGCAATGCTAATGATCTAAGTACTATCAGTACACAACCAGCCAATCAGAATCATCTAGATAGTGCTGCTAATACTCATTATCATTATTGCAGCCCCCGCAAGACCCACAAGGGATATACCACCTAAAGAAATTATACATCCATATCTAATTGAGTTGCAACTACATGGACACTCCCTTACTATATTGAGATTACGCTTGCTTGCTCCTTCCCCTCCCTGTTCTGCTTCTCGAGGCGTAAGGAATAGAGGCAAGTCACTGATAAGTAAAAAACTATACACAGACAAAGCTTTAAGCATTTTTGGGGCATATGAATATCGTATACAAACAAACAGATGAATGGAGAAGCAAGATCATGAGTGTGGGTCTCCTGCCATAGTGAAAACCAGCCCCCAGGTTCCCAGTTCAGGGCTGGTGCCTCTTTGAGGAGGATGGGTGCCAAAAACAGTGTATGCCCTCTCTTAGCTAGCATCCCAACACCAAAAAACAATGTGGTTCTTACCATCTACCCTGGACTATAGAGGACAAGGTATTTAACAAGATTGGGACCTGTTGTAGGATCCTGTGTTCCGCCATAATAATGATACAATGCCTTTTATATTATTAATAACTAATCTAATTATTGGAATATAATGCAATTTGCTTCTTTTTCGCTATTTTAGTCACGTCGAATAATATGCACCCGTGACATCTCAGATGTACATTAGAGGCATTATTTTACACAACCTTTTGAGCTTTTGCCTTATACTATGCCAACCATAAATTATTATTATTATTATTATTATCGTTTATTTGTAAGGCGCCACAAGGTTTTCGCAGCGCCGTACATGGTACAAACAGTAGACTATACAGGGTAAGACAGTACAGAACAATAAACACAAAGTACCAGTACTTCAGAAACTCCAGGCAGGCAGATACAGTAGAGACACGGAGTGGAAGAACAGGTATGGAGACAGGAGGGAAGATGGGCCCTGCTCATACGAGCTTACATCCTAAGGGAGGGTAAACAGAATCAGGTACATACGGGAAGTGAAGCACCGGGGAGAGAGAAGGGGGCAGGGGAGAACCAGAAGAGGTGAGAGGTTAAGTGGATGGTTGATAGGCCTTAAGGAACAGGTGAGTTTTAAGAGCCCGCTTGAAGGAGCACAGATTGGGTGAGAGACGAATGGAGCGAGGGAGGTCGTTCCAGTGAAGGGGGGCAGCACGGGAGAAGTCTTGGATTCTAGAGTGGGAAGAGGTGATCAGAGTGGAGGAGAGGCGGCGATCATTGGCTGAGCGCAGGGAGCGGGCGGGAGTGTGAATGGAGAGGAGGTTAGAGATGTAAGGGGCAGTAGACTGAGAGAGAGCCTTGTAAGTGGTGGTGAGGAGTTTGAAAAGGATTCTGTAGGGGAAGGGGAGCCAGTGTAAGGAAAGACAGAGAGGGGAGGCAGAGGAGGAGCGGTGTGAGAGGAAGATGAGTCTCGCAGCCGCATTGAGTATAGAGCGGAGGGGGGCAAGGTGGGAGCAGGGAAGGCCAGTAAGGAGGAGGTTGCAGTAGTCGAGACGGGAGATGATGAGAGCATGGATGATAATTTTGGTGGCATCTTGAGAGAGAAAGCGATGGATGCGGGCAATGTTACGGAGTTGGAAGCGACAGGCTTGGGCAAGGGATTGAATGTGGGGGGCAAAAGAGAGAGAGGAGTCGAGAGTGACACCTAGGCAGTGGAGTTGGGTGACAGAGGAGATAGTGGAGTTGTTAACAACGATAGAGAGGTCATAGTGGGAAGGGAGCCTGGGTGGGGGAAAGACAATGAGTTTGGTTTTGGAGATGTTAATTTTAAGAAAGCGAGAGGACATCCAGGATGAGATGGCTGAGAGGCAGTCAGTTACACGAGAGATGAGGGAGGAGGAAAGATCAGGAGAAGAGATGTAGAGTTGAATATCATTAGCATATAGGTGATAGTGATACTGAAGACCGAAAGAGGAGATTAGAGCTCCAAGGGAGGAAGTATAGAGCGAAAAGAGTAAAGGGCCAAGAACAGAGCCCTGAGGGACTCCAACAGGGAGAGGGGAGGGGGTGGAGGAAGAACCAGACATGGATACGGAGAAGGAGCGATTAGCAAGGTATGAGGTGAACCAGGCATGGACAGAGCCAGAGAGGCCGAGTGAGAGAAGAGTTTGCAGTAGGAGGGGGTGGTCCACGGTGTCGAAGGCCGCGGAGAGGTCAAGGAGGATGAGTATGGAGTAGTGACCCTTGGATTTGGCTGATAGGAGATCATCGGTAACTTTAGCCAGGGCTGTTTCAGTGGAGTGGAGGGGGCGGTAGCCGGATTGGAGAGGGTCAAGGAGGGAGTTGTCAGAGAGGTGTCTGGTGAGGCGGCTGCAGACAATCCGCTCAAGTAATTTGGAGGCATATGGGAGAAGAGAGATAGGGCAGTAGTTAGCAAGAGAGGTGGGGCCGAGATTGGGTTTCTTAAGGATAGGGGAGAGAAGAGCGTGTTTGAATGAGGATGGGACAACGCCAGAGGAGAGTAATAGGTTGAAGAGGTGTGCGAGGTAGGAGCAGGCAGTAGGAGAGAGAGAGCGAAGGAGGTGGGAGGGGATGGGATCAAGAGGACAGGTAGAGGGTGGAGAGGAAAGAATAAGGGAGCGAACTTCTTCACCTGATGTGGGGATGAAGGAGGACCACAGCTGGTTGATGGCGGGAGGTGAAGCGGTGGGAGTGGGGGGAGAGGGGTGGGAGGAGGAGATGTTGTGTCTAATGGCTTCAATTTTGAAGGAGAAAAAGGAGGCGAAGTCAGATGCCGAGAGGAAAGGCGGGACAGTGGTAGGGGGGGGGAAAAGGAGGGAGTTGAATGTGGCAAAGAGGCGGCGGGGGTTGGAGGACTGAGAAGAGATGAGCGACTTGAAGAAGGATTGTTTAGCGAGGGACAGGGCAGAGCAGAAAGAGGAGAGAATAAATTTGAAGTGAAGGAAGTCAGCCAGGGAACGAGATTTCCTCCAGAGGCGTTCAGCTGTGCGAGAGCACTTTTGGAGGGAGCGGGTGAGTTTGGAGTGCCAGGGTTGGGGAGTAAGGCGACGACGGCGGATAGAAGAGGCCGGGGCGATGGTGTCCAGGGCAGTAGTGAGGGATTGGTTGTAGAGAGAGGATGCCTGATCAGGGCAGGCCAGTGAGGGAAGGGGTGATAGGAAAGTTTCAAGAGAGGCGGAGAAGGAGATGGGGTCAATGGTGTCAAGGTTGCGCCTGGTGAGGGTGGCTTTAGGCGAGGTGGGAGAGGGGGAGGAGGACAGAGAGAAGGAGAGGAGATGGTGGTCGGAGAGTGGGAAGGGAGAGTTGGAGAAGTCAGAGAGATCACAGAGGTGAGAGAAGACAAGGTCGAGGGAGTGACCAAGACAGTGGGTAGGGGAGGAGGTCCACTGAGTGAGGCCAAGGGAGGAGGAAAGAGTGAGAAGTTTGATGGTGGCAGGGTCAGAACAGTTGTCAACAGGGATGCTAAAGTCTCCCAGTATAAATAAGGTATCCCAGTTGTCATGCTTGCGCATCCCAACTAGAAATCCGTAAGAGCGACTTATGCAATCCCTGTGTTTATATACCGTTTATATCCCTGTGTATATATACCGCCTAAGTATTACACATCTATTGACCTTGACGTCAGATAGCCCACCATTAAGTGTTAATCGCTAAATAAATACCAATCTATCATTTACTTCACTATACTGCATTATCTATATAAACATCCATTCATCCTATTCATTCCAGTTATCTAAACATACAAAACAGGCATAAAGATACAATCTTTTACTTTACAAAGATAATCAAACATACCATATATAAATGCATACATACAATACAGATAATACATTATAGATTCAACAGACATGATGTTAAAACTTCAGAAATAACTATATAATATCCTATTCTGTTGTATATATATATATATATGTACTAGTGCAGTGTTGTCTAACCTGTGACACTCCAGGTGTTGTGAAACTACAACTCCCAGCATGCTATGCCAATGTGTTCCAGCTTATTGCTGGAAGGGTATGCTGGGACTTGTAGTTTCACAACACCTGGAGTGTCACAGGTTAGCCAACACTGTACTAGTGTATATGCAATAAGACAGAAATGTATATGAGTGTATCATCAGTATTGCTCTTTTGTGTAGTGTGTGTTTAGATGTAACGAGAAAGAGAAAGAATGTGTTTTAAGCAAGCTCATGTTTGTGTGTGTTTAAATAGGAAGAGTATATCTTTTAAATGAGAGACAGAAATAAAGATTGCAAGCACATGTTTGTGTGTGTTTAAATGTGTAAAGAGAAATGTGTTTAAGCAAGCACATGTTTATGTGTGTTTAAATGTGTAGAGAAATGGGTTTAAGCAAGCACATGTTTATGTGTGTTTAAATGTGTAAAGGGAAATGTGTTTAAGCAAGCACATGTTTATGTGTGTTTAAATAGGATTTGTACAAAGAGGATGTATTTAAGGATAAATGTCTGTTTGCAAGTGTGTGTAAGATAGAAACGTGTTCAGGCCAAAGGATAATACAGACCAAGCATAGAGAGAGAGGGAGATGGGGGGAAGGAAGCTAGAGTTCATTGTAGTATAGACAGTAAGCATTCCTGAGATGGGGGAAGGAGGTAGCCTTTGTAAAAAGATTCAGAAAATTAATAGAAATAGAGTGTAATAAGAAGATATACAGACAGATATAAGAAGATAAAAGTTACAGACAGATAAGGTATAAGCTTACTGTGGAGTGTGTATGTCCTGTAGGCTCCAGGTGGAATAGATGTCCCCACTTCTAGGTGTGTATGTGGTGTGGTCAAAAGAGCACTGTATTGCATGCTTCAGTGGCTTATAAACCTTTACCTAGAATGCATTGCTTTAGGTGGGGGTTGTTAGCTTTACTACACCTCCCACATCTGAACACTACCTGCAATGATGACTCACTGCTCTGTGTTTTTCATAGCTGTCACTTCTTGTCCTGTGAGCACTTGTTTTCTTTTGTTTGCAATGCTCTCTGCCAAATGTGAGACGATTTCTTTGTTGAAATGCTCTGGTTTTCAGCCAATTCATATCTTAATCTGCACAAAAGTTTGGCGCATGTAAACAGCAGTGGAATGCTAATGGCCATTATTCGTGGCTCAAGTTCTGCCCACCGCGACTGCGTGATCAGCGGCGATATAGGAGCTCATTCACATTCCCCTGTTGTCAGTAATCCGACACAACAAGTTGGAAGGTTTACTTTAAGTCAATTGTCTCTATCTAAGTGTATTTTGTACAATTATATACTCACTTCTGTAATAACATAAAACATAACATTATAAGACATTTTTTAAAGGAACAAAAAAAAATCATCAAGTTCAAAGGAAGTCCACATAGATATCTTAGAAAGAGTCCTTGAGTAATACTTGTTAGGTGTAGATCTTGTTTAAAGTCCTGAAGCATTTGGAATAAAATTCATTGTTAACAATTTCTCTTTTCCAAGGTTAGCAGAGTCCTTTTTCAAGTTATAAGAAGGCCTTTTCACAAGTTATGTATATGAATTTTTAAGCAGAATGATGTTTGAAGGATCGTAAAGACTATGAATGTTCTATTGAAGTCCAGATGGATAAGAATCCAGGAAGAAGGAGAGAGAGGGACCCCAATGATCACCAACTTTCACTTGTCCTCTTCCTACCGACTATGGAGGAAATAAAAAACCTCTATGCAATTGTCGACATCCCAGGAAAAACCCTCTAAGAGATCCATAGTAGAAAAAGTATCTCCCTTCGAAAGGGATATTCTATAAAAAATAACAAATCTTGCGCCATTAATAGTGAAGTCCATGAAAAAAATGAGAATCTTGTCGTATCTGGTGGTGCATAACAAAAATATTCCATGTAGTTTGTTTAGTAGCTAGTCCATAAATGAAATAATCCATAACAGTCCATATCCCCCCTCCCTTAATAGTTCGACATTTGTTGTCTTCTAGTCCTTATACGTTGTTCTTCATTGTATAGCTTTACAGTGTCTTTAAGTTCTTTAGTCATTCTTTTTATCTTTCTGTAGACAACCAGTAGACAACCAGAAGTACAATATATAGGATTAATACCAAAAGGAGAACTATTATGGGATGTATGAGGAGATTGAAAAATGATGTTGCTTTTGGACTGTAACCAAAATATGCTTTCCCACCACGATACTTTGGCGTCTTCCTCTAAGGCTTGCAGGATCTTTGTGATTTTGATGGCATCATGTTCCAGCTTGATGGTCGCTTGTTTCTCCATCTCCTTCAGTTTCTCCAAGATGTTGTCCTCCTTCCCAAAGTCGAGCAGCCAGTTCTTGAGCTCTGTCCCGAAACCAAGTGGAATTTTTCTGAAGCCTCACAGGAGTATCTGGGCGGATATCTAGTCACTTCATATCGTCTGCTACATCGATACCTAGAGTGCTAATAAGAGTACAATATGCTCCTCAGAGGAGGTTTGCTTTTTGGGTGCAGTTAATAGCATAAACAGTATACAAGACATTTTGGAATTGATACCAGCACCAGTAACCTTGACCCAGATATTTTAAATTAGATGATGGCTTTGGATTAACATCCATCAAACATGATCCTTCAGTATCCCAGCACTGTTGCCTGAGTACTCTATCATGATTTCCTTGACACAATATGGCGTGTTCTCGTCTCCAGCATCCATCCATGTCAAATAGATATGGATGTGACCCTCCATATGTTAACGTGTCAGATTGGAGATGTGGTTGGAGTATTGTATCCCCTGACATTGGAATACCTAAACTTACTGCAGTGTACCCCTTCCCATCTCTACCAGAAACAGGAGCTAGAGAGGAAGCAGTACAGGTCAGATTCAGGCAACTATGCCATTGTGTGAGCCACCAGTTTGTATGATTCAACGCAAAGGCAGGGACAAATTGCTTTATCCTCTGTCTAAGGTTGAATGGATAGTGAACATTATGGAGAGATGACACTATGTGTCTTAAATTTTCTGAGAGTTCACTCTGAACCTGTGTACATGCCAGAGCCAATTGAGCTCTATCTTGTTCTCCAATGAGACCCAACACCAACCCTTTAAATTTTTCCCGAAGGGCTACAGATAGAGAGGTAGTGGCATCTATATGAGCATGTTGTAAGTTCTCAAGGATGTGATTTACATCGAGTTGAGTCCATATACCATCTCCTGTATGTTGTGCCAGGTTCCCACATTTATTCCTCAGAACCTCTAAATCCATAGTATTCAGTGTACCTATTTCCATTGCACCTCCTCCAAGAGCGGTTGCAATTACATCTCGCTTCCTCCTATCTTTTCTAAGTCTCCAGTCATCTCTTCTTGATTCTTGTCCAGATTATACCCATCCCTTTAGCATATCTAATTGATTCTTCACTAGTTCCTCACAACTGTAATCCCAACGATCTACTCTGAAATCCTGTACTGAAATTCTCCAGGTGTATAGCATAAATTTGACGTTGGTTATTATTGTCCATGCAGATGATAATTGGGGCGCTATCAGATCTGCTATCTTATGGATAGGGATGTTACAATCATCAAAATGTGGCCTGACTAGTTCTAACACTTCTGTTTCATAAGGTATTCTGACTGTAGTCACACATACTTGTCCTCTCCCTTTAAACGGATACCACTGGTCACTATGCCCTGGTTATAAGGAGAGATATTTAACAGGTTTTGTTTTGGAGAGATAAATCCACCAGAGAATGCCCAACACCCTTCATCTGCTACTTTGCAGAATGGCCATTTAAAAGGTCCATCAATGTTGAATTCAAAGTTAATACCTTTTCCACTAGGATCCTTCCTGTCAACAGACACATATCTGTTCCTGTACTCCTCGGTCATAGGGGTACCATCCATTCATACATCAATTACCGGAGTATCTATGCCATTACATACTTTATCCCACCTCCAGGGGTTTAGAGCTAACATAACCATTTGCCTATTTGGTTCCCAATGGGCATATATAATAAAATAGTATCCAGCAACTTCTAGTACACACATGCCTCTCATAATTGTTATCATAAAAGATCTTTTAAATGCTGATCCCTCTAGCAGGATGTACTTCTGATTTTTGGCATCTGTTCTAATTTTCAAAATGGCAGCTCTGTACAAGCCTTCCATGTCTACTGGCTCATGGTCGTTATTCTACATAGCTTGGCCTGTGCAACTACAGTTCAAGTTCATTATCATAACACTAGTTTGTAAATAATCCATGGGAACGTGACCTTGGGGATATTTGAGTTCTCTTGTGAATAACAATTGGGAATCTCTCAACATGCAGTATCCCGTTATGGTACCTATAATTGGAATAGGTCTATCAAAATATGTTTGAACACGCAGATTATCCTGAGCGTTAAATGCTCTGAAGGTGGCTTTTAGAATATACTACCCGTCATATTCTCCCCCTGTGGTATCTTCTGGGTCCAGTACTCCCTGCTTTGTACACAGTATCTCTGTTACATTATATGGTGTTTTCTTAAAGGGTGGTAAATGAGGATTCTTTGATATCCACCTGACAGATTTATTTGGCACTAAATCAATATCCTTATAATAGTTATATTCTTTAAGGCAGAGTGTATGTAGATCATGTTGATTCGCAGACACATTTTCTTTAGGGGTATAGTGTCGGACCTTATCCCCAGCATAACCATATCTCCAAAACCCATAAAAATACCATTGACCCACTACAAAGCTGTCATTAGAGTAGAGCTCTAGGACTTTCTACTACCAAAAGCTCTATCTGGTTAGTAGAATTAGATCTTTGGGAATTTCTTATTTATGCTGTATTTGACCCACCCCTGTCCTCCTCGTTATTCTGAGGAGAAGCAAAACCCACTAGTAACACACCTACCAGTAGTACCAATGTCTGTAACACTAGTTTTCTCAGAGGGCAGTATACTGAGCACCTTTGCTCTCCTACAGAGGAATGAGATTTGTAACGGTGTCCTCTGGATGCTGGTGTTACAGATCTTTCCTTGGGCTCCATCATCTGCTAAGAAATAAGGCATGAGTCTAGTTCTTTTCAATAAGGACAGGTTTTAATTTTCTTTACTAGAACCTTTAGAAGGATGGTTTTATTGTCCCACACTCCTCTTTTGTTCCCAACTTAATGAGCACACAAGTGCTTTACTGGGTTGAGGAGGCTTGGGTGATTTTTGCCTGATCAATATGGACCCACAATACCTTGCGCCTCCTCTGAGAGTTTTTCGTGGTAGTCACTGGCCTCTGTACCTTCAGCACAATCAGATTCTACGATCCTGGGAATTCCCCAGCGTGTCAAAATTTGCTTCCATAGGACCCGTGCTATAGTGGTAGCTGAGTCATTCACTGTTCGAATGGCTTCTACCCACTTCGAGAACACATCAACAACTACCAAGGCATAGTGACAATTGCGACTGCCTGCTGGTAGTGGACCCATGAAATAATTTTGTAAGGCTGCCCATCTGCAGGAGACACACGCTGTAATGCTGGCTTGATAGGTGGTGCCCTAGGGTTGATTTGGGCACATACAAGACATATTTCAGTAACACACTCTACTGTTTTGGACATTCCTGGCCAGTATAATTTACTCTTTAGCAGAGACAAAAACTTATCCCAACCAGGGTGCCCAAGAATCTTGTGATTGAGCTGTGTCAGCTCCACTTGGAGATGTGAAGGGACTGCTGAGAGTGGATCTAAATTTTCTCCTGTTACAAGGAACAAGATACCCGGTCTGATAGACCAGGGATCCTGTGGTGAAATTCTGAGTGTCATAAGAAGAGGGTCTTTCACCTGTTCCTCTTCAAATGACACCTGTCCTTCTTTGAGGACTTTCCTGTGTACAGCCATCTGCAATGAGGGCAAAAATTTAGCATCTGGATCACAAAAGATACCAGATACTGCAGCCATTTTTGCTGCTTCATCTGCTGCATTGTTTCCTATGATTAAGGGGTTGTTCCCTTTCTAGTGTACAGGCACTTTGGTAATTGCAGCCTCATCAGGACTTTTCCTATTACCGAAGTTCTTTTTAAACTGAAACGTGCTCCAAAGGTTTATTCTGGCTGTCCTTGAATCCACATTTTTGCCAGGTCTCTAAGTGTGATGTTAGAAATCGCACTACATATGAACTGTCACTGTATATAGTATGCCGCCCTGGGGGCTGAAGAAAAAGTACTTCTTTCACAACTTCTAACTCAGCGCGTTGTGCTAACAGGTGACCTGGAAGTTTAACCAGGCACTGGGTCCCAGTGGTCTCATCCAAGACAGCATAACCTGTCGCATATGTCCCATCCACTAGAGAGCGAGGCTCGTCAACAAGGATGATTCTGTCATCAGGGTGCGCTATCTGCCTGCAGAAAGATGTTGTGAGGGAATGTGTCAATAGACCGCAATCATGCTCTGTTCCAGTTGTATTTAACCACACAAAGCTAAAGGTTCATGGCGTATTGTAGGTTTGAAACTATTTAGGATATTTGGAGTTACCTCCCTATGCCCTGTTGTCAATAACATAAGAGCAGCTATTCTTTCCTTTTTGTCATGGTAGTGTCCCCAGTGGTCTCATAACTTTGACTAAGGTAAGTGGGTAGCCACAACTTGAAGAGATCCATGCGATCTTCTGGGGCCACACTAAGTTGAGTGCAATGGCCATTAAAAATATTGCATGAGGTAAAAGGGTCTAAACTGCTATCATATTGAGGAAATTCTTTTTAGAGTTCCAAGAGGATTTTTGTTCTCTTTATAATATTACCTGTAAAAGGTTAATTGAAAGAGATCAAATCCTTGCAACCATTGTTGCTTGGCCCTAAGACAGGAGTGGAATCTATAACATCCCATCCACTCTTCTGGTCTTGTGCCCATGCACCAATAGTATTTCCCAACGGTGTTGGGGTGTACTCCAGTGTGCGTATCACTGGGTAAGTGACAGGGGATCTTACATCCAGCATATCAAGTAGTGGTGCAGTGAGATCCAAGCCAGATAAATCTGCTTGATACCCAGCTGTACTACCACTTTCCCTATTAAAAACACAAATTTGTTTTGTGGGTATTAACTCTGTAGAGTCCACCCGAGGATTACTTTTAGATAGCTCTTTTATCAAATGTAAGATATCAATTATTAAACCCTGCATATTCATGATCATTTAGGCTCTACTTTCTAAATCCTGTTGTAATTGTGCCATATGGTCTTCAGTAGAAGCCATCCGATCATCTGCAGTATTACGGTCAACGCATAACTCAGCGATTTCCTTATCTTTATCAATACAATTTTTACAGCTATCTTCCTGATTTATTACATTAACGTTCTTAGTCAACATACTTCTAGCTATCATTTCCGCATGCTCCAGTTTCCAAAATGTGTCCTTAAAAACCTGGACTAATTTAACCAACATTTGGAACCTTTTATGGGTTTTCTTAAACACACCTCACTTATTAATAAACCATTTGTCATGATTGTACATCTGGTCTAGCGGTTGTGCCCATAAGTTTTCTGCAGATGTATAACTAGCTGGTATAAACATACTACCTTTTGCAAGTTTAGTGATATTAATGAAATCCATAAGGTTTGATGACCTTAACGACTGGTTTAAAGCCCTGTGTAAATACTTCCTTGTTTATTGCATGGAAATGAAGTCAATTGGTTCGTCTTGTAGACCTGAATTCACCCAGCCAAAATGGCGACTAATGGCTGTACGCGGGTGACCATTGCCCGCTGTCTACTCAGAATTCCAAAGCGTTGCCGATATGTATATATATATATATATATATATATATATATATATATATATATATATATATATATATATATATATATTCATTTATATATAATGAACAACCCTGGCTAATAATATAAAGACTATCAGAGTTGATACTTGGGTGTATATTTACTAAACAACGGGTTTGAAAAAGTGGAGATGTTGCCTATAGCGACCAATTAGCTTATAGTAATCATTTATTAGGTACATTTTACAAAATGACAGCTAGAATCTGATTGGTTGCTATAGGCAAAGTTTCCACTTTTTCAAATCTGCAGTTTAGTAAATACCCCTTGGACTGCTATTGTACCAGACATGCATTAAAAAACCCTATAAAGACTTTTGGTTTTTAATGAAAATGTTTGAAAGAAGTGTGTTGCTTTCTGGAGGCTAATACTTCTAGATGAAAGCGATGTGTATCAAAATATTACTGTGTAAAGCACAAGAGATTTAAGGCTTGCATTCGGGTCTGTAAAAATTGAAAATTATATAAACATTAAAATGAAAAGGATAATTTCTATAAATACGATTCTCTAGGATAGAACAATAATATGTTTTCAGCACTGGTGGGGGGCTGCCAGGTTACATGTGCTCATGAGCAGATGTGCTGAAAGCACAAGCCTCTTGAAAAGCTTTCTTTCTTTTGAAATCCTCAAGATGCACTGTGTAATTTAATTCATGATGCATTATGAAAAGGCCATTCAAGGAAGGACGTGATGTCAGTTTCCAGGAAGATCAGAAAGAACACTCAGGTCCTAATGATGCTTACTTGTCTTCATTCCTCGGCTCTGCAAGAGGGAAGCTGTCAATTTCCTCCTATTGATTGTAATCCTTTCAGTACTGCAGTGTCCCTCTTTTGTATCCCAGGGGCAAAACAGGCGCTTGAAAACATCATTCCAATTGAAGTAAAGCTAAATAAATACATCAGTAGGATCTAATAATTATATCTTGGAAGTGACAGCGCAGATCTTTTTTAACAGTGATGAGGTTTTCACTTTGCTGGCAGCGCACAATTTTATTTATTATTTGACTTCTTTTCTTTCTAGGTCACCATCCTAATAAGCCTGGCACTTGCCTTTCTCGCTTGCATAGTGTTCCTTGTGGTCTACAAAGCTTTCACTTATGATCACAGCTGTCCAGATGGATTTGTGTACAAGGTATGCAATGTTTCCTTATAAAATTCAAAGCATAGACCACTAAAAGTATGCCTGAAATACAGTTAAACTTTAGGCTTGCAAACATTAAGTGTGGTAATAGGTGTTTTGATGTTTTTGTGATTAGCCTGCCTATATGTCTTAACACTCTAGTAAAAATTCAGAATAAAAGTTGGTCATGCCCTTGGTACCCCCAGCCATGCCCTGATCTACCGATTTACTGAGACCATGCCAATGAACTGATAAGCTCTGTCCCTCACGGCTGCCAAGAATTGTCACCATCCTACAAAAATGTGGACTTTGGGGAGAATGTGGACAGTAAGATAAAATGTATCTAAAAGTCATCTATATATACTTCAGCTAGTGTTTGTTCAACTTGCATGCTGAGGTGTGTCTCAGACACATAGACAGCAGAGGAAGTATAGACAGTAATGCACAGTATACACTTGGATAGAAAAAAATTGAGATTATGCAGTGAGATTCTCATTAAGACTCAAGGTTATGTTAGTGCTGAAGGCATGAGGAAAATGAACATTATCTCATAAAATGGTGGACAATAGGCAGAAGAGGGTGAGATGAGTGGGTGGGTTGTTTCTCTGCTGTGTTAATAAGAAACAGGAGCTAATGGCTCACAGCAATGTCATAGTCCATCATCAGACATCTTATGATGTACTCTGAGTTGGACAAACTGTGATTGTAGTATTACCCCAGGGAGGGCCTATATTGAGGCAACTATATCAGACAGCATGTTTCTAAAGGCAACAGAATGGTGGTAATTCATTTAAGAAATAACAATTTTCTAGATGTAAGCACCTGATAGTATTTACCTTGTTGCTATATCTAGTAATACTTACAAATTACCATATTAGTTTTTAAAGTATGCACATTTTGTATACAAATTGTGGCAGTAGTAAATACCATTATGGTAACCCATTGCAGCTGTCATGAGGGTCGGCAGTGAGGGGGCTGGGCTATGTAGGTGCATATGCCCCAGAGGCCCTCTCTTTGTACTTCTGAGCATTTGCGGGGGCGGGGCATGTGCAGTAGATCCCTGTTTGGGCATTCAGTTCCAATGTGAGTGGAATCCATAGGTCTAGGAACCCTTCTAATATATATATATATATATATATATATATATATATATATATATATATATTTACTACGGGGCCCAACGTCTGCTAGTTACCCCCCTGGCTAACATCCACTATAATGCATTTAGTGTTACTAGTGTGTGCCTGCTCTCATATGACAGGCATTGAGCCCAATGAACTGCAAGAAGTGACGTGATGTGGTAATTTCTAGCTTACTGCAATGTAGCTCCTGAAACTAGTCATCCCTTCAGCATTGCAAAGCATAGATATTAGTATTTTGAAATTGGTAACACAATAGACATATGTAAAGAAAATTATATACACATATATGTTACCATTAAGGGAATGCAAATAAAAATATTAGCACATTGGAGAAAGTGGAGTTACAGTCATTTGAATATATAGCAGTGTTGTTTTTTTTTAAAGACAGTAAGAAATTATTGTATGCATTTTTGTTACTAGTTTCCCTGAAACTTTAATCTTAGTCAAAGGTGGACATACAGGGAGTGTAGGAAATGCAGCCACTGTGGGGTCCAGAGGTGACTGCCCCAGCCTTTGAAGCCCCAAGACTGTGGCTTTGCTTTCACAAGAGTAAAGCAGTAACCTCTCAGAAGGGATCTCTGAGAGCAGAGGGGAGCCCGGAAAGCCTAGAGCAATATAGCCGAGCCCCTACCGAAATTTTGCTATGGGATTTGGCAATGCATTGTACCTCCCCGAACGTAAGGATAATTTACATTCTGCACCCCTAGAGAAGCATCATTTTCATATTCAAACTTCATGCATGTCATACAATGCCAAGCAAATTTGTTTAAAAAAGTCACATAAACATCGTTTGCACTGCAGGTCCACAATTTTGCATTTTCAGAAATGACCTTTACTACTTCTGTTAGTAACAAACTGTCAGTAGTTAATGATAGGTGAGTGTGTTCTTTCCTTGTCATATCTGGGTCCAAGTCCATGACTAGACGGAGATATGCCAAGGAAAGAACACACCCACTAAAAGTGCACATTTTTGTGGGAGGGGGAAATAATTTCATAGCTCTATTTGGTGGTTAAACAATTGAGCTTTCTCACTTGAATAACCACAGGTACACATAACTCACAATCCATGAGCAAAGCAGCATGAAGTAGAACATACTAAGCCCTAACAGATATGGACAGCCCTCCAGAATTAGGTCAGATAATGCTGCTCTCTCAAACTCCTCCTAAAAGTTTTCAATATCTGATGCTGCATGTTTCTTAAGCTCAGTTGCTGCTTGTTTGGACCCTGAAATGCTGGGGTTCTGTTTGGAAAAAGAGATTGGTACTAATCACCTCCTGGAAACCCAAACGTAAAGTGAACACTCTAGGCCTCCCACCCCCAACAGCCCCAGCACCCAGCATTAAATCAATAGTACTTATGTTTTATAATTAAACCTCCTTCACTCCAATCAACCATGATGTCATTTCCCCATACCAGCCCTGACATTAGCATTCATATTTAATGAAAAGGCCTATTTCTCCCTAGCCAGCACCAACATTAAAAGTAGAATTCACATTTAATAAATAGGCATCTCAACCAGCTCTAAAATCAAATTAATAGCATATACAGTACATTTAAAACAGAGGTCCCAAATCTAATGGTAATCCCCACCAACCTCACAGTAGATTAATAGCCCTCAAATAATTTTAACCCCCACCCCAGCAGTCAACACATAACATTAACTGCCCAACAGCAGTCCCCAGATAACATTAACCCCCCCCCCCACACACACACACTAGTTCCCATATAACATTAACCCTCCAGCATACACACACCAGTCTTCACATAACCGTAGCCCCCTCTATACCAGTCCCCAAAACACTTTGAAACCTCCATCACTCCTCGGTCCCCACATAATATTACCCCCCCCCCACACACACTAGTTCCCTCATAACATTAACCCTCCGGCATACACACACACCAGTGTTCACATAACCGTAACTCTATGCCAGTCCCCAAACCACTTTGAAACCTCTGTCACTCCTCAGTTCCCATATAGCATTAATACCTCACCCCAAAACACTCATTAACTCTGTAGAGTACCGGGGAGGCAGAATCCTCTGTCTGCTTTCCATGACTGATCAAGCTTTGATGACTCAACGAGTACTGAGCAGTGGAGGTGGGAGTGGTGTAGGGCAGGAGGGTTGAAGGTGAGAGGGAGGGAGGAATGGATGAGGGGACTGATCCGTGAGCTTAGCCAAGAGAAGGGCCAGCCACTAGGAACTGCAGCAATTCCTGGACGGCCTGGCACTTCTCAGATTATTAAAAAAACAGAGTAGGAAAGTGCCTCATTCAATCAGTGCCCATGGCAGCATTTCGGTTCACTCATACCTCTGTGCAGTCCTTCTAATGCTGGTCCAGGCAGTCTATTCCTGCCTGAGAAGAATATGCCATCCAAGCCCATTCCTGGTACCTATTATTTTCCAATGTGACACTTATGTTTATAACTGATGTCCATAGAAAGCAGCTATGCAACACTACATCCAACATTAATGAATACAAAGAGCACTACATCCTTAATATTACAGTGCTGTGTATAGTTTTTCTTGTAAAACTAGAACATTTCAGATGAATAAATGTAAACTTTTTTTTTCATTTTAATGATTTATTTCAATTAAAGTTATAACTAGAAAGATATTTTTTGTATTGCAGCATAAGAGATGCATACCATCCTCCCTTGATGCCTATTACTCTGCACAGGATTCTAACTCACGAGGAAGGTTTTACACTGTAATTAGCCACTACAGCATGGCTAAGCAAACAAGTTCAAGATCTGTTTCTCCATGGCTTTCTTCAGGATCCATTAATCATGAAGCCAAGGCTAGTAAAACTGAAGGTCACTAGAAGGTCAATCAGCTAAGGGACTTCCCTGTTCCCAGTGTCCTGGGCATGGCTCATATGAGGTGCCGTAGCGAAGATGCAAAGCTAAAAACAAACTTGCGGGAGTCACTAATGAACAACAACAAAATGTTTCTTTTTTGTGCATTGCTATTGTTAATTTGTAACCAAGTCACAACCTTGTACAAAGGCATGTTCAATGTTTATTGTTAACTTGCAATTTAAAAATAGAAAAAAAAAAAAGTACATATTGAATTTTTACGTTTTTTAAAAACATTGCCAAATTCAATACACAGTTGGTAGAAGATGCAAACATATGCAATTGAATGTCTTGCATTGTGCTCATTTATAATAGTTGTCATTGTTCTCTGTGAACTGGCACAGTTGTACTGTGTGTTGGAGAAAGCTGCTGCAACCACTAGAGTACTGACATAATAGATCAAGGAACAAAATAAGGAAAAGCGGCACTCACAGCTTAACATTTTATCATGTACCTAGACATGAATAGCGAGGGTACAAGTTTAATATTTCAAGGTCAGTCAAAAGGAACATCTTTTCAAATCATGTATGGAATGCTACTGTCGATGCCAATACCAATAGTTTATGTAATAGCAGCATCAAAGCCTAAGTGCTATTGAACAAAACATTGGAACAAAATAAATTTGTTAATGAAAAATATACTAACATTGAGGCACTAAGAAGAGATTGTAGGTATCCATAAATACTGTTGACCCATCTTATTAGGCTAGGTACACACTGAAGAATTTTCTGACCGACTTCTTATCTGCAATGATTGTACATGTGACCGAAGGTCCGATCGGACGGACAGTTCATGAATACACACTAGACAGATTTACCTTCAGATCTGTACTCTTCATATGGTCCTATAGTTGTTTAGAGAATGACAGCACAATAGTCACTCATTCACTCATTCCTGTCACACTGATTAAAACCACTTTGTTATAGCTATCCACATGCCCGTACGAATTTTATTAGCATCTGTGACTGAAACAACAATATTCAGTCTCAGAATGAACAAACTATTCCATCTACAGCACTCTCTACATTTAGTCACCGGGACATGTTCATTGCCGACTTTGACTGAAAAGACCATGGTGATAAATGAATGAAAGTCCGATTTATTCAACTCGCCGGAAATCGGCGACTTTGCAGCTAAAATTTAAAGCGGCGATGGCTTGTAAAGGCAAACATCACAAGCCATCGCCACTTTAAATTTTAGCTCTACAGTCGCCGATTTCCGACGAGTTGAAAAGATCGGACTTTCATACATTTACCCCCATAACTCTGTAAACTCTATGGAGATCGTGATCGTGAGCGCATACATGACCTCCCTACATGATCGGGTGGTGATTGGAACAAGGTTCTTAAACAGTACAACCAACCAAATGAAACAACAATCTGCATTTTGGAACGATTGTCGTTCATCGTGTTAGTATACAGACTAACATGATATGTGGCTGGACGGTCGTTTATTGGGTGATTGGCCTCATAATAAGCTGAAAAACCTCCAGTGTGTACCTAGCCTCACTCTCACAATTGTTTGGGCTAACGTAAAGCTAACAATAGTGAAGAATATATTATTAAAATTATTTTGATAGTGGGCAGATTTGAAAATAACATGGACCTAATCTGAGTTAAAGGATTTAACTATAAATAGATGAAATTATAAAAGATCTATGATTAAGTGGTGGGGATAATATGGCTTGTGAGCCCATTTCCATATTGTGCCTGTAGATACATGACTAAGCATAAATCCACTGGTGTATAAAGGAGTATTAGTGGGGAATGTTTTGGCAACCTCAGCAAGTAAAACTAAATTGAATTTATGACTGCTTTAAATTTTAAATTTTAGATCAAGATGAACCATCCATTTCTAGTTCTAGTAAAAGAAGGAGAACTTAATAAACTTTCAGCAGCTGAGTAATTAGAACACAATGAGGGTAATTATTTAAAAGTTAGTAAGATAAATTAGTTTTTGCTAATTACTGATTACTATAATTACTAGAATTGGTTACTAATTAGTGGTTTCTAATTAATATTTACTAATTAGTTACTTATTACTTACCAATTACTAGTTATTTACAAGTTAATAATACTTTGTAAGATGTATTTTTGTCTAAATCAATGTGCTATCCACATAACAAAGAGAAAAGATCATTTTTCAATTGTAATATTTGCACAAATAATTTTCCTTAATGTACTCAGAAATGAGATAAAGGATTGACTTTGTTTATTTACCTTCCTTATTGTATATAGCACTGATGAGACTATTTTTATTATTTCTTTGTGGATTGTATATTGGTTTAGTTTGAAACAATTAGCCTTGGAAGCTTGGCCTGGTAGGGGAGCCTACCTGTACCTTTCCCTAGATCTGCAAAACATCTTTTATGTAGTATGGGAACACAAATTGATTTCTTGAGTTCAATTTAAGTGCCATATTCTGCCCATGCTATTTTTTTGTGTTGCTTAGTCTAATGATATTTATTAATGGGTCACTTTATTATGGTTACAACTGACTGTGCTTTTTACTCAACTAAACATTCACCTAGCTTGGTAGAATGTGTACATTGCAGTTCCATTAGCCATAATTATATTCTGTAAATGGATCTATGATTGCATCCCTCACAACACCCAGTCAGATTGTACATAGTGAAGGATTGTAGGCCAACATGTTATTACCGTTAGGCTACAACTACATGCTTCAAATTCACAGATATGAAATATCATACAATGTATACATTGTTGTTTGTTAATCTGGTTTAATGTTCTTTTAAGGGTTCAGTGAAAGGTTCCTTAATGTATTACTCTCAAATTCAAATAATTTAAAGTGAAAACTGTGCAGAGCTTTCTGAACTGTGCTGTGCTACCATATGTACTCCATAACCTTAAGCTTACGGTGTAATATGTGTTGTACCCAGACTATAGTGCCAAAATCTCTTCTGCAACTCTTTCCACTACTTCTTATCACCTGTAAATCCATTGTCACTGTATAAAATAATTTGGCCACTCATTTGCTTATAATTTTGTGGTGTGTTTCTTGTTCGTAGCTAGAAGAGACTGGAGTATTTTGATGTAATCATTGCACTCTTTTCTGACAGGAAAAATAAAGCTGGTTGTGTCTGAAGTGTGGTCAATTGTCACGTTATTTGTTAACAACTGCAGGTGATAAAAGGCAAATAACAATGAGAGAGAAGACGTCCACATACACATTAGAGAAAGCACAAGACTTAATTTCTAAACTATTCTGTGTTCATCTTAATTATGTATAATTAACAAACAAATGTATATAACTCTATGCAGTTTATTTTTAGGTATAGATTTCTTGATCTGATTAGCTTGCAATCTAATATATGGCATAAAGAAGCAAGTGATTTGTTCAGGACCACAAGGCGTTAATATTTGGATACAAACTGAGAGTTCCAGCCAATTTCTTCTTGCAATGGCTTTAAAGTCAGATTGGTCATAGTCACATAAAAATGCAGAGGCACAATTAGTGTAATGTTGCACAACTGTTTATGTTTCTTTCCATACCGAATTAGAGTACACCCCAATTCTGCTTTATGATGTTTTATCTTTACAGAACTTTGCTTAACGTATACTAGATGTTTGCTCGGAGATTAAAATGTGCACGGGTCCACACCTTTAATTATGTTGAATGTTTCCATTTTTTCTAAGAAATACTGTTTATTTGACATTTCACGTTTATGTTTTCATATTTTCATAAATCACGTGAAATCATTTAAGTAAAAGCACTTCAGCGCTTCCTTTATTGCAAACTTAATATTGATTCTTCATCTTTGGTTTATTTGCAGTTATTAATGTGTTTCTCATGTGCGTATAGTATATGGAGCAAAAAAGGTGTCACGTACACAATGTATTTGCAGAACACAGTTTAACACCCTGAGCTGTTGCTTTTTGAGTAGACCTTTAGAGAAAACGTGTCATTTTCACCCCTTGCATTAACATGCTTCCAAATTATTCTACCTCAAAAATCGAAAGGATGAAACACTATTCTGTAATTGAAAATTCCACACGACAATTTACTTTTTATTTAACATTCTCCATTCCCCAAAATAGGCAAAATACCAGGGACGCTCGCAGTTCTGGAGAACTCACCCTGCCGAGGCTGTAATTGCTGCGTGGAATGTGCACACTGTACGGTCTTCTGATTCCGTGTTAAAAAGTACAACATTCCCTGAGGGTTTTGCTCGACCCACGGAAAATGTCTCAATACAAGCAGCATCAAAACAGATTCCTGACTTAAACCTGTCGGATGGGTATCTAGGGGGATTCTGACTTTAGGCCAATTGTTTAATTCAGGTACACTTTCCTCCTTTTCTCAGTTAAGTCAACAATATCATTTGCCGAAGAGCGAATTTTATAAATTTCTTCAGCTTAGACACTGGCTGTCAGAGCTCTCATTCAGAGGTATAGTCATAGGTTCCCCCCTGGCTATATATCAGGTAAACCTGACAAAGAGTAACAACAAAGCTAGCATAACTACCTGGTATAATATTTTAACTTCGCAAGTCGTTATCACCAAATCAAAAATTCAACTCCAATGGGAGGTAGATCTCGTAGTAGTCTTCACGGAGGAGGAATGGTAACGTATTTTTCGAAACTCTTTCACAATGTCTAAATGCCTTAATCATACTGAAATGTTGGTGAAGCTTCTGAATAGATTGTACGTGACCCCTGAGAAACTGCACAAAATTGGGCCCTCAGTACCCCCGACATGTTGGCGTAATTGCACTGAGAGAGGGGATATATTCCATATTTTTTGGGCATGCCCAGTTCTACAACCCCTGTGGTTAGAGGTTTTTCAGTTGTTGGTAAGGGTTTTTAGATATCCTACAACTCCTTCCCCAGAGCTTGCTTTGTTGCATCATTATCCCCCTCCGTTCCCTCCTGGGACAGGTACGTGATGGGCCAAGTGCTCATT
This sequence comes from Mixophyes fleayi, assembly GCF_038048845.1. NCBI lineage: Eukaryota > Metazoa > Chordata > Amphibia > Anura > Limnodynastidae > Mixophyes > Mixophyes fleayi. The sequence goes on from NC_134405.1 coordinate 251,395,375, forward strand.
GCAACTAGAGCTGCTATAGCTCAGGCCTGGAAACAACTGTCTCCCCCGTCTTTGGCTAAGGTGATATCTAAAGTGAACTTCAGCTTTGAGATGGAGACCCTAGGAGTTCCGTATTCCACGGCAGCTACTTCCCCATTAGTGAAATGGCGTAGCTGGCATAATTACATCACAGACGGAGGTGGGGCCCCATCCCAGTCCCCCCATAGGCTGGATATCTCCGACTCAGTGTCTCGTGCCTTGATCTAAGAAATATTTCCTTTTGGGCCTAGGTACAAGGATGGAATGGACTAGTCTCCGTATTGTAAAGTTAAAGTGACTTATGTTTAGAGTGCCAATCTTTAGTTTTACTAGTCTACTGACTATAATTATATTTAAATACTACAAAGTGATAAATGTCTAGATTGCTGGTGTTTTATGACATATTGTTGTGTTTCGTCCCCACTATGTACCCCTTTCCCCTTTATGTCCTACCCTTTCCCTATTTCTTTTTTTTGTATCCTTTGCAATTATCTTAGGAAATTCAATAAACTTTATTTCAGTTAAAAAAAAAAAAAGTACAACATTACAGGTTACCAACACCTGAAGAAGCAGCACTGGAATGGTGGTGGGCTAAAGTCTCCTGAACCCTGGTGATTTCTGGGTTGAGGGTAGGGAGAATGGTAGGAAAAAATCCTTTTTGAATGGAATTATCATTTAATGGATCACAGAAGTAAACTACAAGTTACCTTATATGGAAATGATACTAGTATCATTCACAAGTGTATATGCAATAGTTTCAGGAACATAGCACAATAGGGGAACTTTGAGATCAAGCTGTTATCACACGGAATATTTTCATCTATGTACCCTAGGTTTCTTTTATGTGAGGGGAACTGCAGGGAGGCCCTCTGGGTCTAAAACAGATGCAAACAACACATTCAGCTGCACAGGTAACACAAATACTACGGGAAGCATATCAAAATATAGAAATGTTTACTATACATTTGTTTCAAGATGCATTTTTATATGAGCCATTGCACTCTGAATTTAATGCAGGACCAATAGGTCAGGTTCCTTAACCTTCTCAGTACAACGTACGTCTGGTTTCTAAAATAATAAAATTATTATTTTTATTGCTAATATTTTACTCTTGGTAATATTATTATTATTATTATTATTATTATTGTCACCATTCCTACTTTTGTTTTGCAGTCTTGAATGTCTTTCATTACCCAACTACTGTACAAAAGAAAGAAGTGTGCGCATATGGTCAAAATGTGATATGTGTGATTTTCAATTCTTTTTCCAATATCTGTAGGAATATTATGGTGTATGGTGGTAGGACTGTCATTGCTTGCAAATGCATATACTGTTTCTGAACAAAACAAATGTGGTTTATTCACTTTTAAGAGGAACTTACTAACAGCTTTTTGCATTGCCTTGTACTGTATTGATGAGTGACTAAAAGGTTAACATGCAAATAATAAGCTCACAATTTACACAAAATTACACTGTTTGTTATCACAATAAAAGCTGGCTGTTTTCATAGAGAAGAACATTACACTAATACATCAAAAAGGTATACAGTTCATACCAGTTCCTGTGCTATGCAATGATGATTTTTATCCTGCCACCATTAAAGTTGTCCAACATATACCCCTTGAAGGTACCAATCATGTATCTGTCACTTTTTCTAAAGCTGTTTTAACCGGCCATGATTGCCAACTTCTTATAGTTGGCATCCGGGAGCTGCCGGGGAGAGATGGGTGTTCGGGGGACGGGGCTCACAAAATTGTGTCATTTTGTCCCCGCCCCTGTGACGTAATGACATAAAAGCGTCATTATACAGTGAGGGGTGGTGGGGGGGGGGAAGCAAATGCTGCGATTCCCTGAGATCTAATTCTGCCCACTTCACTAGGAAGTGGGCAGATGCATGAGGCTGCCATACTCTCCCGGGAGTCCAGGAGACCCACCCAGAATCAGGGAGTCTCCCGGACATTCCAGGAGAGTTGGCAAGTATGTTTAACTCACCGTGGGACATGACATGACAGTTTTGCTGTAATCCGTACAACAAAAAGTGAGATCTCAGACTGAGCCTGGCAGGTACAGGATCTTGCATCTTTACTCGTGAAGAGACACATGCCATGATGCAGAAGCATTAATGAGGACAGCAGGACAGAAACTGTGTGCATGGTAGGGGCAGGATCTATCTTTCCATACAAGAGAGAAGATATGAACAGACATAATTGTCAGGTAAAGATTGCTGCAGCCATCAACACTGACCATCCTATGCTTCTAGTCCTTCAAATGTGCCCCATTCAGGAAGAATGGTATGAAGGAAAAGTAAAAAAAGAGCTGTTTCATGTGGTAGTATCTTCAAAGCAAGCATGTATAAAACAGCTGCAAGGGTATTGTAACCCACACCACCACTCTACACCCTATGTTATGTTGTCAGATGTGGATGAATATATAATGCCTAATTTTTGCTAACATTTACTTCTCTAAAAATTAGCGAATGCCCATGTTTATTAATGTTCCTGTTGACTATTTGTTATCAGCTCCCTAACTGTAAGGTTAAGAGGTCCACCTAAGAGTGATTCTCCTCAGTTATACAAAAGTACAGCATTGACCCTTCCCACCAATTGACATGAGTGCTCTTCACAAACAAATCTTTGGTGGATTCATCAGTAACACTTTACCTTGTTACAGGCAGGAGGGGACTAGATCCGCTGCTGGCACATGATTGTTATTTTATGCTTTTGTGGTGGTGTGGTGTTGTGGTTATGTATTGTGAGTTGTGGAGCTAGAATAGAAATTTAATCTGCCTCGTGGTATATGCATTTTTCAGGAATGTGTATTTCACTAGATGATCTCTACAATGTATGTTTCTGTCTCCGCAGCTGGAGAATCACCATATTCAGTCAATTCTGCAAAACTCCAGCCTGGTCCCATTTTTTGGGAATTAATGAAACTTATTTTTTAGAATACATTGCTTGCCATCTAACCCCACCGCCACCTTGAAGTTATCAGGTCAGTGACAATTCTTCCCTATACCTGCTATATTTTTATTACCTTTTGTATTAAATTCATATTAAATAATTAGATAGTGTGTATCTAGTTGGTTTATTGGTACTATTATTTATTCACTACTATTATATTATCTGTTTATGTTCTTCAGTTCCATACAGTAGGGGTTTAGGCAATTTACATGTAAAATGTTGAACAGTAAGCAAAATACTGAACAAGCTAAATCATTAGCATCATCTATTTATTAATATATAGCGCCACTAATTCCGCTGCGTTGCACAGAGAACTCACTCACATCAGTCCCTGCCCCATTGGAGCTTACAGTCTAAATTCCCTAACATACACACACACTGAGAGAGACTAATTGCAATTTAATAGCAGCCAATTAACCTACTAGTATGTTTTTGGAGTGTGGGAGGAAACCAGAGCACCCGGAGGAAACCCACACAAATACGGTGAGAACATACAAACTCCACACAGATAAGGCCATGGTCAGGAATCGAGCTCATGACCCCAGTGCTGTGAGGCAGAAGTGCTAACCACTAAGCCACCGTGCTGCCCATAGATCTCTATAACTGACATGTGTGTAACTGACTTATGTATATAACTGACTGATGTGCGTAACTGACTGATGTGCGTAACTGACTGATGTGTATAACTGACTGATGTTTGTAACTGACTGATGTGTACAAATGACAAAAATACCTGACAAACAGAAAGCATTATATGGAACATAAAAGAAGTAAATACAAGGACTCATATATTGAAACGGACACGGAGAAGAAGACCGGACAAAAGAGATCAGGGCTTCTGAGAACAAACTCAAGCCCCTGTGTGGCTGCTCATGGCCCTCCACCAGGGTCTGTGTTATGCCTTTGCAAGAGACAGATGCACACATTGTCTAGGAGAGAAGTGAAACCATGAACCAATAATAAGCTATTGTTCCAAGCAGTCAATTTACCCCTACCCACAATTTGGCTTAGGTGGGGCCATGAGTAGCTGGAAAGGGCTGGAAACCCATCTGCCCCTACTATTGTTGCCACCACCAGGCCCTACTCCCAGGAGCTTAAAATCAAATAAATTATTAGAGAGTGGATGAGTAACTGGTTTACTTTTTGTTTAATTGTTGTTTGGCTTGGTTGGGTTGATGGTTCCATTAGCAAAAAAAATGTAATGCAAATGTAAATAACTTGGTTAGGGATGTGTTATAGATTTTTCATTCCACATTTAGTTCTAAACAGACAGTGCATTTTCCTGTTTCAAATCTTTTTCAAACAGAAAAGGCAATAATAAATAACAGCACTTTTTCTAACAATCATAATAGTATCTATTGTTTTACATGGAAAAGGTGCATATAATAAATAATAACAGTTAATTTAATTATTAGATATTAGTTATAATTTTCCCTAGTATTATTGCCAGTTATTTATATAGTGAGATCATATTACACAACACAGAGCATATTTAATCATCCATCAGTCCCTGTCCCATTGGAGCTTATTGTCCAAATATCTAGAATATATGCACTGGAGAAAATAAACACATTTTCAGCGTTAAGAGAGATATTCACCTATTCAGATGTTATTTTAACTCAAAGATGTCACAATTTATGTAGCAATATTAAATGTTTCCCAATAACAACATTGTATTGACAATGCTACTGATCCTCATATATAGATTATATAGATAATGAATATATTCAGTTATTTCTCATTTTTGCAAACAGAACTGATAAAAATATTTATTTTTCTCCTTTTATGATTTCTTATAGCTAGTTGAAGTATAATTCATAAGCAGCGATATTGATTTACATATATCAACTGTAGCATTTTCTAAGAAATTATAGAACAGCTTGTAAATTTAATGCTTTTCTCAGAGAAATATCCTTCCTACGGTTTAATGAAGGAACAACTGCTGATAAAACATGCGGCTTAACTGTTCTCCTGTTGTAATTGTCATCCACTCTGGTGCCTAGTTATGTTGCCATTGGAGTATCTGATAACTGACTGGTGAGAAACACAAGCCGCTTCCTCTCTAACCTTCCAAAATGCTCAATTCATTTAGTCATTATTACGTTGCTGGATGCATCATGGTAATTTTAAAGTGGTCTGTGTGCAAATCACAGAACTCTGGAGAGCGGCAGAAGTGTATCTTTTCTAGCTGCAGTCATGTTGCAAGACAATATGACTACAGGGGCATTTCCTGTATACCAAAACACTACTTGTGTAACACATACTTGCCAACTCTCCCGGAATGTCCGGGAGACTCCCGCATTTTGAGAGAGTCTCCCGGACTCCCGGGCGAGTGTGGCAAAATCCCGGATCTGCCCACTTCCTAGTGAAGTGGGCAGAATTAGGTCACAAACGCCGCGATTCCTGGTGAATCGCGGCGTTTGGCCCCGCCCCCTCTGTCAAATGACGCATTTTGCGTCATGACGTCATGGGGGCGGGTCCAAAATGACACGGATTTTGGAGGCCCGCCCCCCCATGACGCCCACCTCCCCGCAGGCTCCCGGATACCAACATTGTAAAGTTGGTAAGTATGGTGTAACACAACACTTCCTGTAACATGTGGATGGCAATAATATAACTTCCCACCTTACACATACAGCATACATCTACAGCATACTTAGCTACTCACCCGGAATTTCTGGGAGGCTCCCGAATTTCAGGGAGTCCTCCTGGACTCCCAAAACAGTAGGCCTCCTCCTGGAACGAGATTAGGAGGCGGGGCTTAATGCCACGATTTTGCATCATTAAGACCCACCACTGCTATAAAATGCAGTGAAGTTTGCCATTTCCTAGCAGGGGACAAGTGGTGCTATGGTGCCCTCTCCTAACCCCCCACCACAGAGGAGAGGTTTGAAAGTTCGGCAAGTGTGATGTACAGTATATACTGCTGTTCATACACTGGGTTTGGGTTGCCTTGGAATGATATATCTATAATAAGACAGGATGACTTCATGTACACACACGCATACATGTATAAATATGAATATTATCTTATAATATAAATTATATATTTATCTGTAATCTATGTATTTATTAACTACAGATTTCTGGAAACTGGAGCAAGTTTGTCGTGTCTACACCGGAAGTTATTACTGTGGAGAATGATTATATGCAGTCTGCAGCAACATCAAGTTTTCACACCGTGTCATAGCAATCAACAAGGGTTCAGATTCCTAACAGTAACTCCAGTTATGACAGCTACAATAATATTTTTTTAGTTGCATTGGTGGCTAGGGTAGATAGCAGTTACAAATGTATTGCTGTGAATGTTGCAGTCTATGACAACACTGCAGATTCAAATGTTTCCAATCATTCTCCAATAGGAGGGAAAATATTACAAGAAAAGTTGAATTTGCCACAGCCAAAGCAATAGCCATGAACTGATCCGCATCTCTTTCCTTTTTTATGTTTGTAGCTAACAAAGCTTTCACTTTATTTGTAAATTCACTCAAACCATATCCTAACTATGATCTTGATGTACGGCATTGAGTTATTAATTATAGAAGTACCACCTTGTGAACTGCACTTTTGGCATATTGACTGCAAATTTAAGTTTTTGTCTTGACAAATATGATCGATGTTAAAAGGGTGGAACTGCAATTAAGACAGCATGTGCTCTACATAACTTTGTCAGACAAAGAGAACCTGCATTTGTAGAGGACAGTATGCCTAGTGACCTTGAAAATACTAACTGGACAGGCACTTAGAGTGACAGTCAACCGTGACATGTTTGCAATATTTTATGTCAGCTGAGGGAGAATTACTCTTACAGTGCGAGATAATTTAGTTATTTTATTCGTGTTGTGTATTTATTAAATAAAAAATGCAGAATGTGCAATAAAACAGTTAGAATGTGTTCTTTTATTCACTTACATCTATGGACAATATACATGCATATGATCAGATATACATTCTGTGCACATAGTTATTTATCTTAGCTATCAGGTCAAGGGTTGTAAACACAACACCAGCTAAGATTGACACAGTCAGAGAGTGGAGGTGGGGAGTCTAAGTTACTATCGGTATCACGAGAGCCTGTCACAAAGCAGGACAAATTTGGCTTAGTAACCAAGTCGTGGCCCACCAATCTGACCCATAACGCGGTGGGCGAAGAACTACAGGTAGGTAGTTCTGAAAGCAGACTGCCGAGGTCAGCAGGATACACATCAAATAAGCAGCAGAGGAATTGTTGAGAAAAGCTAAAGGTCAAAACCAATCTGTTGGTGCAGTACAAAGTCAGAATCCAGATATCCCGAAGTCAGGAATAAACTAGGTCAATAATCAGAAATCAAGCAATATACAGAATAACATGCTCAGTAGCTCAAAACAGCAAAACTGATAATCTGTCAGGAAATGACTGGCAGAGCAGGTTTAAATACAGTTTGTGAGTTCACCACCCTACCTCTCTGATGTCAGTGATCACCGGATTGCATCTCAGTAAACTTGCATCAGATGTGCTTGCCATGCTGTAAAGTAAAAGTTGAATACTGAGTCTAAATGCAGGGTTCCTGACATTTGTATAGTTTAATTGTTTTAAGTGGACCTCTGATCAGGTCATATATTTTCCAATATTTTTCCAAATTTTTATGTTATAGCTTGTGTGCTATGCAGTGCAAGAAGCAGTAGTCAAAAAAGTGTAAACCTGAACTGTTGTCACCAAGGGCAATACTCAGCCACATTTTGCAACAGAAGATTGGCATGTACACTGCACCATACAACAAATGCTGTTTGACATAATTGTGGTTTTGGTATATTTTTTTCTGGGGTATTGGCTACATCCCTTGCATTTCCTATCAGACTTCCAAAACAAGAATACCTTTTCATTTTTTGATAGTGATGCTGCAAGACTTTGCTTCTGTCTGTGGGTTTATAACTGCTCAAAAAATGTGCATCAGTGTCTTCAGTTTCATTTCTAGTTTGAACTGGGGGTCTTGTCAATGATCTGGAAATGTGGACATAATAAATAGTCTTACATTATATATAGCGTCAAGGGTGCCAAAATACACAAACACACTAATTAACAAGCATATGTACATAACCTGCTGCAATTGGTTCACTGATTTTTCACAGGCTGCTCACATGAACCAGACTCCTAACATGGACATAAATTATTATCCTACTCAACTAAAAACACATCTGTCACATATCAGGGTCTTAGCCGCACTTACCACATCTGCCGCTGTCATATCATGACTAGTCGGGTCCCTCCTGGTCGCCTGCATTCCTGTCCATCACATATCCGTTTGCAAACAAACACATACTGTTTGTTCTGCTGCATGGGCACGGCCATCTTGGATGCAGTCAGGTGATCATTCCAGACCAACCAGATTCAGCAGCTGTGATCACATGAACTGTGCAGCCATTAGTTGTTTGGAACACCCTATTTAAACCTGCTGCTGAGATGTGTTCATTACCAGAACAACACACTTCTCTCCTGAGGATAGGTCTTGACTCCAGGTTCCAATTGGTCTTGCACTGTTCCTGATTACCCTGCGTTTACAAAGTGATCATCTTCTGTAAACATCCTGCATTACCATCTGAACTTCACTTTGCAAGTATATCTTTACAATTACCTGCAATTCTAAGTGCATATCTTTCTTCAAGTATTCTGCATTATCCGGACTTCATCTTTCTGTAAGTACTCTGCACTTCCAAACTGCTCATCTTTCTGCAATATTTTGCAGTTAGCAAGAGTGCTTATCTCAGTAAGAACTTTGCACTATCCAGAGTCTATTCTGCAGTATCAGTGGATTTACCAGTATCATCAGTTCTGTTGCTATAGCTGGTTCTGAGTCTCTAAGGTTTATTTCCAGTTCCCTGCTTCTGTCTGTGGGTTTCAGGTCTGTGGCTGCCGCGCATTCCTGAGTTCGTCATTCTGTGTCATGGTTCTGAGTTCCTAGCCCCTGTTTCCAGTTCCAGTTCGTTCTGTTCTGAGTTTCCGTTTGTTTTCTATCTGAGTTCTTATTAGTGGCTTCCAGTCCATGTGCCTGGCCACAGGCATCAGAATTGAGTTCCTACGAACAGTTCCAGTTGGTCATTACACTGGATTCCTGTTCAGTACTCAGGCACAGACTCCTGTCCTAAGACTCCTATACTGCTTGTGCTACTCTTAGTTCCCTAAATGAGCAAAGAGATCATCAAAGCCTCCAGGTTCCGTTTCAGTCCTACTTCAGCTAGGCCCAAGGGTCCCGAAACGGATCGAGAAATATAGATGACTGTGACAATATCATACTACCCAAAAACTATTTTCTTTTTGAAACTGCTTATTACCTTCAAAATCAAGGAGCAGCTATGGGGTGATGGGATCTAATATAACCCCATCGAGCACCAATTTGTTTAGTACTCACTATAAACTCAGTCAATGTCAGTATCATCAGACTCAGTCTCTCTTGTAGCCCATTTGTAATTCATTCTTTGGTTGACTGTCGGGGTACGTAATGGAATGCTGGAGATGTCCATCTACTTTAAATCAATTGATAACAATATTCTGCTTCACACAGAAAGTTTTCATCCATTTCCTTTAAAAAGAGGGTTACCCTATTCTCATATTTTGAGGGTTGCCAGGATTGACTCTGAAGAGCTGCTGAAGTGCTGTCTCATTGACCACATTCCCCAATCATACGCAGTTGGGGGTGCAGACAGATTCCTCTTACAGCAAGAACTGAGATGCAGAATGAAGTTTCTATCATGGGATTATATGAGGATTATCAATTAAGATGCTCTCTATGTTGTGCACTAGAGTAAGTCAAGTTGTTGATGTTCATTTTTAGTTTAAGTATGTCATACAATGTTATTTATGTATGACTAGTGCAGAACCTGATGGATACATATGTAGAATAGAAAGTAGCCTACATGCATACATCATATTTTTTTCACATTTGAGTGTGCTAATGTGTGTGGGTTTCAGTATAATTACTTCAATCACATACAAGTATAAATGTTATGGGTAAAACTGTAAAGACCCATAGTAGTCTTTACACCGTACTGCATCTGTCTGTATTATGTTACATAATGACGATGATATCTTTGTGTTTGTAATTTACTTACTGCAATTATGATTCCCATGTACTAATGTCCTACATTTGCTTTATTGACCTTATCTTTATAATTGATATGTAGAAATCATCGGTACTCTATAGACATAAGTTTTACAATCTGTCAGAATGATTTAGCATATTAGGTTTCTATGACTACTAAACGACTTCTAGACATAGTCTTTGAATAGAGAAATACATGTTGTAGGCACATGTTTAGCGATAAAAATGCCCCCTTGTATTCCCATACTTTTGTGAACATGGTAATGTTTTACTTTATCATTTACAATATCCCGCTGGTACGACTTTGTGTACAGTCTGCTTTGAAATCTTTGCCTGGGAGAGAATGACTGCGTTTCAACCTGCATATGAAAATGATGATCATTATCATCTGTTTGGTATTATTGTTTAATCATACACCTGACTATAAATCTACAAAATCCCTATCTTTGTGCAAGTGTACCTAAAAGAATTGATGCAGTTCTGAAGGCAAAGGGTGGTCACAGCAAATATCGATGTGATTTAAATTTCTCTTCTGTTCATTCACTTTGCAATTTGTTAATTGATAAAAAAATTTGAAAGCATTCTTTCATTTTTTTCCACACCTGCCTAAAACTTTTGCATAGTATTGTGTGTAAGTATATATATTCTTATTACATTTTTATTAATAAATAATGGATATATATATATTTTTAATTCACATATTAATTAATGCACATATGTTTGTTAATTAGTATGTTTTGTATATTTTGGCAACCATGATGCTATAAATAGTGTGAACCTATGCCTGTTACCTATCCCCTGATGAATGTCTCTACAGGCTGAAACAATTGTTAGGCATAGTAGCAACAGTTGTCGTCAAGTGAATAAAAAGAGACTTTATTTTCTTCCAAACCTGTGCTGGGTTTTTCTATGTGGATGCATTGGTAGTCTATTTATATATTGCTATAGACCTGTGCAGTGACTTTTTTACCAGATATCAAGTGCTTCCTTTCTAAATGTGTTTGGGAACATTAGTACACAGCAGAATTTCTGCTTTTTAAATATATAACAGTGGTTGTAGTGGAAATTTAGAATAGTTTTAGAATGAAGGCAGTAGGAGAAGTGTTATGGCATAACACCATATACCAGTCAACTATGACTACTGTACATAGCAATTAATAAGTGCATTAAATATCTAAATATATCAGGCACACATGCACTATGTAAATAGTTCAAAAAATTCACAGTGCGCACAGTAATAGAAATAAATCAGTATAGCACCTAATTACAGATGCATATAATTTGGACAGTAAAAGTACTTCGTAAAGTCCATTATAACCCGATCCTTCTAACTCCAAATCCAGCAGACTATAGTCCATGCGTCCTCCCATTCATGATCCCAATCTCCACGGGTATTAATGGGTGTCTAAAAGATTAAACAGACCGGGGCGCTTCCATGGTGTATTGTCTTTTATCAAATTTAATTACAGTACAAATATATATGTACCAAAAGATCATAAAATGAAAGCAAGTCACAATCACTTATCCATTCGCTCCTGTAATATCTGTGAAAGGAGCAGACCTCACAAGCAATAAACCTCTTCCAGGCCCTCTACACATTTCATCTGTGGGGACTTCGTCAGGAGGGGTGGGTCTAACATCAATCCATGGACTTCTCATAGAGCAGCATAATTGTTGAAACAGATACACACCCAATATCATTAATTTAATCTCATTCTCACATAAAATAGTACATTTTCACTGATATTCATACACATTATAAAACATTGTTATATTTTGGTATATTGGTATATTTGTTATAAATACAAATAATAACAGATCTATACAAAGTATGTTTGAACAATGGTCTGTCTCACTCATAAGTACCTATTGCCGGCACCTGTGAATCAACTCTTCCATTCAAAAAACAGAAGATATATAGCTCATTAAACTCTATCACTATGTAAAACTGGGAATTCCAGAGTGCACTAAAATTCAGATCACTATCAGACTTACATATAGAGATCACTGTCATCCTTAACAGTGACGTATAGGTAAGAACCGCTAACAATCAATTGTTTCTATAGCAGTTAATTTTACCTAACCTCTGTTCCACCATCAGTCCCAATACACTGACTCATTATCCTAATAAATTTGAAGGCAAATGCCCAATCATTTGCAGGGGAGGAGTACCTATTGAACCAGGTACTCCTTTTATGATCTGTGTATGAAAAGCCTGAAATGTACTATTTTATGTTTATTTTGCATACCTCAATGAATCAGGCCCATATAGGGAAATTCAATTGCAGGAGATGTGGCACGCACATTGCTGGCAATTACAGTAAAAACCTCTGCTCATACCCCATAGCGGTGCAAAGAAAAATGAGAGGAGATTTTACAGAACACTCCGCCGTGAAGGGTCTCACAAACATTCTGGAGACACTTTGAATAAAACACATGTTGCACTCTAACAGGGGACATGATTGTAGCTTTTTAATTTTATATTTGTTTTGGGTGTCTTAGAGTTGCATATGGCAAGACTGCAAATAAGTACATTTTTAGGATGGGGTTGACTGTCTGACCATGTGTCACACACTGGACCTGCTAACCCTTATAGTGTGGGCCTGCTACACATACATATCCCCCTTTGCAGCCACTCTCTCTCCCTGGCAGCGCGGCACTCCTCTGCTGCTGGGCGCCATTTTGCTGACGGTTCTGCGCATGCGCAGACTCAGCTTTTATAACTTCCCACTGGGTACGCATTGGCTGCTCTCCGGCTGTTTCTCTCTATTTAAAGCACCTCCCTCAAGCCCTAGGTGCCAGATCTTCAGGTCACCATACCTGTTAGGACGCTTCCTCCTCTGGTTTCTGTTTGTTGTGCTTCCATCACCACTATACTCTGCAGACCGCTGTGCTTTCTACTGTTCCTGCTTCAGCACTATCCAGCTTATCAGGACCTCAGCACATCATCAAATTGTAGACCATTGTTCCTCTTATGTATACCTGATTCACCCTTTCCTCACTCAGGACGCCACAGTCACCCAGCGGACCATTGCACCTTCCACTTATCCTTTTCTAGGGCTTCCCAGCTCCTCAAGACCACAGTGCATTCCCACTCTGCAGACCATTGCACTCCCGTGTATACATGACTTGTCTGCTCCATTTTGTAAATATCATTGGGCCTCCTAGTCTATATACCTGGCAGTCAGCCCCTTTCCTACCTGCTGGGCACACCATTGGCATTCTGAGGTCTCTTCTCTCTAACCCTATTTTCCGGGTCCTCCATTTGGTCTTGCTCATTGCCCCCTAGAGGACCGCGACCTCCATATTCCCTTGCGGGGATCCCTGGTGAACATCTCTCTTTCCATTAGACTCTCTGGGGGCAGTGTCCACCTGAGCAGACCCCGAGGTCCTGCTTGCCTCTGAAGCTGTGACACCATGTCCTACTCTATCATCTAAAAACCTTCCTGTCATCCTTTTTTGCAACCTTTAGTGACTTTATTTTATGAAACCTGACAGCAACTGAATATGGTACGGATTCCACCGAAGGAAAAGTATAAGTGTAAGTGCCAAGAAGAACATTTTGATTTAAAATTTTGAAATGAGCCAATATGCACAATAAAACAAAATCACCAAAGTCTTGTCACAATTCATGAACCATAAAATCGATTTGTTGGTTTATTATGTCTATGCTTTAGTGAACCTGTCTCTCCTTTTGTGTCCATTAGTGTCAATGCAGGTTGGGCCATTATATTGTAAATATTTTAATGAGCTCATTACTTGCTGAATTACAGCATAGCAGTGCACCTGGGTTCAGAAATATACAGGTCTGAGACATGTAATAAAGTAAAAGTGTGATTTAACTTACATGCTTTGAAAGTGTCTTTCACAGTTACAGTAGAATGATGTATGAAAGTGTCTGAAATTAAAGAATGAAAGTGTCTGTATCAAGAACGGTTACAGAGTACCCACAGGGAACTCCTTTTAATGGCAAGGTAGGAGTGTCACCTTTCTATTAAGCCAAGGCTGTGGGAGGAGTCTCAAGTATATAATCCTAAACTGTGCATGTGTGCATTGCGACCTATGCCGGCTAGTTACTGATGAAAAATTTAGGCGTTGCAGTAAATTAGAATTTGTAAGTGAAAACATTGTCTATGAAAAATATATAGTAAGATATATCAGTAGTGGGTGAGTGATAAACATGAAAAATGTACTCACTATATAGATTACTAAGAGGGGTTTCAGGAGTTAATTCACCATGGAGAAAACCATTGTTTTTGTATGCTTCACTATGGTATGAGTGTGCTACACATAATAGTAATATTTAAATTGTGTGTATGTTCTTCATATATGAATCTACAACTTATCTTTACATATTGTTGAGTGCTAACAGAATGTTCTCCACTGTGGACCAGGATTTTACAGACACCACCTTGTATGCACATTACCCACAGACAAAGTCTATGCTGTACAATACATATCATTTTTTTCCTCTTATTGGTCATGTTTTTTCTTGAAGCATCATATATATTATTACTTTACATTTTAAAAGTATAACAAATATTCAGTGAACCTGGCATCAAATCAAAGGGAAAAAGGGAAGGGCACAGCCTATTTTTATATTTTGTAGTATGTGGAAAACAATTACTCAAGCACATATTGTTTTTAAAAAGCTTCACAGTGTATTATAAGTCATGCAAATACCATTAATGTGAGCACAAATACAATTATTATAATGACAATATTACCTATTTCAGTGCTTTTTAACAATACTATAAAATATATTTCTCATCAAGTCAAATGATCAATGCAATATTTTATCTGTAGGTTGGAGTAGTGTCCTAGAACTCCATTCAGAGATAAAGAAATGTGATAGCTTATGAGTCATTAAGCTATTTCATTTTTGAAGTGCCCCAGGATATTGGCACCAATATGTGGCTTCTGCTTGAAACTACAGCATTTAACTATCATAGCAGTATTGATCTCCCGATTTTCTCTAAAGGAACACAGTGATGATGATGTAGAGGAAAAGGATTTGTTGGATAATGGTTTGCTGCTAATGTGGCAGTTATTGATAGTGCAGCTGGCAATGGGCACATATTGCACGGTAATAGACTTGTACTCTTCCTGACCGTGCTCACTCATCCACATATCTGCTGAGAGGTACATATGGTGACAACAGAAATGTTTTATTTCATTAATCACCTTGTCAATCATATTCAGAATGGCTTTCCTTGAAAAATAATGATACTATGGTACTCAGTCCCCAATATTAAATCAAGAATAGCTTCCGATTCAACTCCATTAAAATCTATCCCTATCCCTAACAAATCAACAGGGGCAGAAGTGTAGCCGTTGCAGTTTAGCTATAACTAACAGGCCTGGATGCGACGGGGTGCCGCAATGCCGATACAAATGTCTGCTCTTCTGAAACTTCTGAACTGAAAGTGCAAATGGGCCTTCACTATGCATACTCTGATCTAATGAGGGGATGGAAACATATCACCACATAATTTTTAAGTGTGGGTTTTTTTGGGGTTATTCTGCAAGTCAATTACCTTTCACTGATTCCACTCTAATTAGACAATGAGAGCTAGTAAAACTAGTTTGCTAGTAAATTATGCCTTTTGAGTGTTAGTGGTGCAAAAAGCAGTGAGGATTCTTTGTAGATATAAACACAATTGAATAAGCAATTCTCTATTTGAGTTTCCCTGGGTTTTTTGGTCAGCAGGTAGATTAATAGCCTTTTTCAGGGATTCTGTCTTATTTATTGCAAGCAGTAATTTCCTTCAACTACTTCTCTATATTCCTCCTTTGCTCCCACATTCAGTGTCTTGCCACATTTTCAGAATAGCCCCTTCCTTGCACAGGATTACACTAAGCAGCAAATTCACTATTTCATAATATTCTAGATATATTACTGTAATTTCCTCTTAATTTATTTTCCACTCCAATTATTACTTCTAGCCACCAAGACATTTCCCATCCTGTATCTCTTCTTTAGAATCCCCTACATTGTTCTATCTGACTTTCTCCAAATGTTGCATCCTTAAAATGCTTCCTCAAAGTCTATCTATTTAGCGATGATTAATACACCAATCAGTCACAATATTAAAACCACTGACAAGTGAAGGGAATAACATTGATTATTTCGTTACAATGACACCTGTCAAGGAGTGGAATATATTAGGCAGCAAGTGAGCAGTATGTTCTTTAAGTTGATGTGTTGGAAGCAGGAAAAATAGGCAAGCATAGGGATCTGAACGACTTTGACAAGAGCTAAATTGTCATGGCTAGACAACTTTGTTCAGAGCATCTCCAAAATGGCAGGTCTTGTGGGGTTTCCCAGTATGCAGTTGTGAGTAACTACCAAAAGTAATCCAAGGACAGAAAACCAGTGAACCGGCGATGGGGTCATAGGTGCCTAAGGCTCACTGATGCACATGGGGTGCGAAGCCTAGCCCATCTGGTTCAATCCCACAGGAGAGCTATTTTAGCACAAATTGCTGAAAAGTGAAGAGTGCCAGAACTGGACCATGAAGCAATGGAAGAACGTGGCCTGGTCTGATGAATCACATTTTCTTATACATCATGTGGATGGCTTGGTGTATGTGTGTCATATACCTGCGAAAGAGATGACACCAGGATGCACTATGGGAAGAAGGGAAGCCGGTGGATGCAGCGTGATGCTTTTGGCAATGTTCTGCGGTGCCAATGTTCTGCGGTGAAACCTTGGATTCTGTCGTTCATGTAGATAATACTTTGACATGTACAGCCTACCTAAACATTGTTGCAAACCAAGTACACCCCTTCATGCCTTCATGGCAATGGTATTCCCTGATAACAGTGGCCTCTTTCAGCAGGATAATGCTCCCTGTCACACTGTAAAAAATGTTTAAGAATGGTTTGTGGAAAATGGCAAAAAGTTCAAGGTGAAGTCAGAGCCACAGAGGGCCCAACTCTCAACTTACAGGACTTAAAGGATCTGCTGCTAATATCTTTGTGCTAGATGTCACAGGACACCTTAAGAGGTCTTGTGGAGTCCATGTCTCAATAGGTCAGAGCTATTTTGTTGGCATGAGAGAGACCTACACAACATTGGGCAGGTGGTTTTAATGTTGAACATTATATCTTTTCATCTATCTAGTGTTTGAAGTGGGTTTGTATATGGTGGTTTGATTGTAAATATATTCCATTCACTTACATTTTCCATACCGCCACCTCTAAAATTGCCTACCATTACTTCTAGATGTCCACTTTGACCACTATGTGTGTGTGTATATATATATATATATATATGTAACACTAATTCAAAAAGAAGAGGGACCAATGAAATCATATTTTAGTCACTGTCCTCACCAGACTATACTAAGCTCTTTCTTTCACCTTGCCCTGTTTCTTGATCTCGCTCGTCTTCCCTACAAATTTAATTAATCGGTAAACGTGTCAGGCAGAAGTGGAATAAGTTTGTTATATTCTTCTTCACTCTGTACTCTGGGGCAAACATACGATTTCTAAAAGGGGATTTAAATACTTAATTCAGAAGAAAGCAAAAATAAATAAATATAAAATCTATAAATATATTTAATATATAAAACTGTAGATAAATGTAAACCAATCACATTGATATTAATATCCTTTTAATAACCCCATCTTGACCAGCTAACCAAATGATATACTTTGTAAATTAATACAACTCTGCAAAATTAATAGAAATCCAATTAAAATAAAAAAAGGACAGTTAGTGTTTCACTTGCTCCCCAGTGATTCACATCACTCTCAGCAGCCAAGAAACTGCAGAGGAGCACAGGTAACTTACCTTCTGCATTTTCTTTTTCCTAAAGTCACCAAAAAACCCTGGAACCAAGAAATATACAATACACTAGAATCTAAAAATGAGTAAAAACAATAATGATGCCCAAAGAACAGATTCCCACAAAAATCAGTCTCCGGTAGATTTACTAAAAATCGCATTGGTTTTAAACAGCCACACATGTGTTTTAGTACTCCAAATCACCACATTTACTTCAGGGCGGTTTGAGGCTGAGATGTAAAATGCCTGGCGATGTGTGGCAAATTGAAAACAGCTAATCCGCTGACAGTTTGGTCAAAATCGCCATAAAAAAGGCAGATTTTTTTAATGACTTCTTCTGATTGGATAGATAGTTCAAATATGCAGTTTGAGCCTTAATGCCATTCAGAACATAAGAGTAGGCATCATTGACTTATAAATTATGGGGGTAATCAAATCAAATCAAATTTTCTTTTTCATTATATTAATGTTGCAATGTTATTGTATTTATTATATTATGGGGACATTATGTAATGCCACTTGTGTGCATCATAAATAATTATATCCCCCATTAACAATCACATAGTATTGCAAGTTAATACAATTATATACTCATATTTCCCGCATAATATAATACAATAATATTGTCCCCTTGATACAATGAAAAATAAGTTGATGATAAATTCATTTTTTTCTTAGTCAATAAAAAATGATTGCCCCCATAATTTATATGTCAGTGGTGCTTCCTCTTTTGTTCTGAATGAGAAGATAGCTCAAACAACATTCAGTTTGAGCAATCTTGCCTCTCTAAAACACCTCTTGTTTTTGGCTGCTTTTCTGGCGGTTCTCCCGGCTGTTGGTGAAATAGCAGGTTAGTAAATCTGGCTGTTCATATTTTGATCATGCAAAAAATCGGGATGGTGATTTGTAAAGTGGTTGTTTTCCAACTTTTAACTACCCTTTACTGCAGACAAAGTGTTGTAATTTATTTAGTGAATGCACTAGCAAGGAGGTTCTTATAAGCCTTACCTCCTCCAGCAGTCCAGATGCAGTGATGTTTGATGCAGTACGCTGTCCAGACTCCACTGCAGACACCGGATTTCTAGAGGGGAGGTATCCAGGTGTTAGATTTCGGAACAAAAATCTTGACACAATAAGCCTATGAATTATGCACTTGTTAAAGGCAATGGACGGCCCTAACATGTCCCTTCATCACACATATGTTACTGCATCACACCACTGCACCCCCCTCTGCCTCACTTGCAAACTATGGTGTAGAAATTCTACCCCATAGTTTACAAGTCAAATATAGAGCATGAGGTGCCAATAAAACAGTCATTTCTCCACCATAGTTTGAAAATAAAATATAGACCATGAGGTGGCAAACGGTATAAAAATTACTATTTACCACCTCATGCTCTATATTTGATTGGCAAACTCTGCGGGAGAAAAATGACTATTATTTGACACCTCATGTTCTATATTTTATTTTCAAACTATGGCGGAAAAAATGACAATTCTATTGGCACCTCATGCTCTATATTTGACTTGCAAACTATGGGGTAGAAATTCTACCCCATAGTTTGCAAGTCAAATATAGAGCATGAGGTACCAAAAAAGTCATATTACCCACCCCCCCATCCCCCATTTTTCTTTTCTCTTCAAACCTCTTCCCTTTTCTTTTCTTTTCTTCTCTTTCCTTCTCTTTTATTTTCTTTTCTCTTCTCTTCAATGGCTGCTTCACACAGGAGGCGGACCAATGCATGCTGGAAGGGGAGGGGTACATCAGGAAAGAACTTTATTCACCATGTCTGTCACTGACAGACAGTGTGATACTTCAGCGAGGCGCCGCCGGACAGACTGTCACATGATCACTGACTCAGTGTAAGATGCGCCGGGCTGCCCGGTCGCATCGGAAGGAAGAGGACCGCGGACACTGAAATACAGCGGCGGCACCCCGCTGCCGCTGCACTTCTTTCCCAAGCTGCTGACTAGATAAGAAAATCTAGTCAGCGGCGCCTTGCAGGTTCCGGCGCCCTAGGCAACTGCCTAAGGTTGCCTAATGGGAGCGCCGGGCCTGTCCATACTTACCAACTTTCTTCAGCTCTCTTCCGGGAGCCTGCCAGTGGAGGTGGGTGTGAGGGGCCGGGGCGCCAAAAATCGCATCATTTTGGCCCCGCCCACCAAACGCCACGATTCACCAGGAATCGCGGTGTTTGGGACCTAATTCTGCCCACTTCACTAGGAAGTGGGCACTTCTTAGTGAAGTGGGCAGAATTCGGGAGATTGCCACACTCTCCCGGGAGTCCGGGAGACTCTCGCAAAATGCTGGAGTCTCCCGGACATTCCGGGAGAGTTGGCAAGTATGACTTATACCCCACAAAATTGTTGTGATTCGATTCTGTCCCTAGTGTGTACTAGTGGTACTGTGTCACATTGCTTAGTTTTACATTACTGAGAGTCCGCAAATTTTAGAAACTTCTTAAAAGGTTGACAAGTCCATAAAATAAAAATAAAATATTTCAAATCCAAAAGCATTGGCGTTTATAGATTTTCACATAAACCATGTAATAATCAATGCTTTAAAAAAAGGGGTTTTGCCAGTGGTGTATGATTAATAGAGGAAGCTTATGCAGATGAGAAGAGAAGTAGTAAGGAAGGAATTGAAGGAGAGTGGGGATAGAGGGGTTGTTAATAATAAAATAAGAGGGATGATTACTAAAAAGTTATGAAAGGCAAATTTTAAAATGGGAGGTCCAGGGATCTTGGTAAATGATTTAATGGACTGATAATACATGCACTAAACTCCATTCACTATACATGCAAAACTCTATTAATAACTGCTGATATTAATGAGCGGGTTGGGTTATCACCATACTGTCGTCAATCAGAATGTGGACACATTAATTAATTTGATCTGCAGGCGTGCCTGTTTTTAGCTACTGCGGCATAAAAAAATCGAGCAATTCAATTCTAAAACAGGTAAGCCAGCAGCCGTGCGTTAATCATTGGTGCTTGCAAATTTTTTGGAGAGTGAAAAGTATGGTTAACGTGGTCATCTATAATAAAAAAAATGCATTGGCATACATTTGTATTGCATTACACAACCTTTCTATTTTATAATATCTACATACAGTACTTTCTTTCACTATATTTTTTTATTCAACTTTTTTTTTACTATACAATCATCTATACCATGATAAAACACATTAGTACATACATATTAGTACATATAACATACATAAATATATTAATTAGTGATTAGTGTATATTATTTTTATGATTTTTTTTTACATGCTTTTTGTAAAAAAAAAAAATCACCTTTTCATATTATGCATTACTGATAAACATAATTTATATATTTTTTTTATATTATTACATGATCTCAAATAGTTTTCTTATGTTTTTAATTTTTTGCACAGGCATGAGAGATGCAAGATAAAACTGGAGATTTAACAGTTTACCACTCTGCGCTAAAAAACAATTGAATAGCTTTTAATGCTACTCCCTCCCTCCCTATACTTTCAATGGCTCTTCTACTTGTCTGTGATAGGACCATTTGTGCAAAAAAAAGTGCGTTAAAAATGTAATTGAATATCGGGTAAAGTAATCCGCTCTAAAATAAGTAAAAACCGCATTAAAATGACAACGCGGTATAAAAAAAAACAATTGAATTACCCCCTGTGACTGTCGAAAGGGTTGAATGTCGATAGTCACAATGTCAACATAATGGATTATATTTTAAGCATAACTGCTGGCAATATACAGTTTAAAAAAAAATACAAGTTCCAAAACCTATCCCCAAACAGCTTAAGAAGTCAGTTTAAAAAAAAAATACAAAGGAACATAATGTTCCAATAGACAATTCCTCCCCTCCCTCCAATCTATACAATATACATAAAAAAAATATAAAAATTAGCCCTAGTGCTGCCAGCCTAGACTGGTAGTAGCAAAATCCAGAAGCAAAAAAGCATGGGGTTCCCGTGATTTTACTAGTACCAGCACTAAGCATTGCTATCCGGGACTAGTGGCACTATAGCAGGGAAACCCGTAGCAGGGGGTCCCCCTCTAATAACGACAACCAACCGCTGACTGGTCAGGTCGGGGCACCTAGAGAGGTGGGATCCATAAAAAAAAAAAAAACCCCCTCCCCTGCCCCATGCTGAAAGCACTAGGGCTCTTCCCAACACCCTGGGTGGGTATAAAGTTTAGTATTGTCAATTTGTTTTTTTTTGTACATACAATATGTAGAGCTATAATGATCATGTAAGCAAACTAGGCAGTACAGTTTAAAGGGTTGGGGGAGACTCAACATGTTTTTATATAATTTAGGTATTTTTTTCCTTTGCTGAACCATCATTGAAGAACTGCAATCATACATGAACAAGTTTGCCGTCAGTAATACTCTGTGGTGTTTTCTTAAGTTAGAAATAAACCTGTCACCTGTGATAGTCCTGAAGCCAGAGCTTCTTGCTATGTTTAAACTGTGACGACAATGGTGTGGTTTTAGTTATGATTTACAGTGTATGTCACTGCTAATTAGAGATGGGCGGGTCCGGTTCTCCGAGAACCGAACCCACCCGAACTTTGGGTATCCGAGTACCGAGCTGAGCAGCTCGGTACTCTCCCGCCCATTCCGAATCCAAATCGAGGCCGAACGTCATTGTGACGTCGTCGGATCTCGGGACTCGGTTCTCGCGATACTTCAACTTTATAAATACACGCCTCCACAGCAATCCATCGCCATTTGACAGAGGGAGAGAGCAGGGTGTAGTCATAGGCTAATTAGAGCAGGGACAGAGAATACCATATTGTTCTTGCAATTGCTCTAACCAAAATCGCTAGTGCAGAGAGGAGGATAGAGGTTTATTATTTTTTCTTCATATTTGGCACTCCCCAGCGCTTTTGGGGTGTCCCCCATAATTGTGCATTAATATTTCTGGCTGTCAAAAGTCATATCTGTCAGCAGTATCTACTAAATAATTTGTAGCACACCTCAGTGTTTTTGGGGTGTCCTCCCTAATTGTGCATTAATATTTCTGGCTGTCAAAAGTCATATCTGTCAGCAGTATCTACTCAATAATTTTTAGCACTCCTCAGTGTTTTTGGGGTGTCCTCCCTAATTGTGCATTAATATTTCTGGCTGTCAAAAGTCATATCTGTCAGCAGTATCTACTCAATAATTTTTAGCACTCCTCAGTGTTTTTGGGGTGTCCTCCCTAATTGTGCATTAATATTTCTGGCTGTCAAAAGTCATATCTGTCAGCAGTATCTACTCAATAATTTTTAGCACTCCTCAGTGTTTTTGGGGTGTCCTCCCTAATTGTGCATTAATATTTCTGGCTGTCAAAAGTCATATCTGTCAGCAGTATCTACTCAATAATTTTTAGCACTCCTCAGTGTTTTTGGGGTGTCCTCCCTAATTGTGCATTAATATTTCTGGCTGTCAAAAGTCATATCTGTCAGCAGTATCTACTCAATAATTTTTAGCACTCCTCAGTGTTTTTGGGGTGTCCTCCCTAATTGTGCATTAATATTTCTGGCTGTCAAAAGTCATATCTGTCAGCAGTATCTACTCAATAATTTTTAGCACTCCTCAGTGTTTTTGGGGTGTCCTCCCTAATTGTGCATTAATATTTCTGGCTGTCAAAAGTCATATCTGTCAGCAGTATCTACTCAATAATTTTTAGCACTCCTCAGTGTTTTTGGGGTGTCCTCCCTAATTGTGCATTAATATTTCTGGCTGTCAAAAGTCATATCTGTCAGCAGTATCTACTCAATAATTTTTAGCACTCCTCAGTGTTTTTGGGGTGTCCTCCCTAATTGTGCATTAATATTTCTGGCTGTCAAAAGTCATATCTGTCAGCAGTATCTACTCAATAATTTTTAGCACTCCTCAGTGTTTTTGGGGTGTCCTCCCTAATTGTGCATTAATATTTCTGGCTGTCAAAAGTCATATCTGTCAGCAGTATCTACTCAATAATTTTTAGCACTCCTCAGTGTTTTTGGGGTGTCCTCCCTAATTGTGCATTAATATTTCTGGCTGTCAAAAGTCATATCTGTCAGCAGTATCTACTCAATAATTTTTAGCACTCCTCAGTGTTTTTGGGGTGTCCTCCCTAATTGTGCATTAATATTTCTGGCTGTCAAAAGTCATATCTGTCAGCAGTATCTACTCAATAATTTTTAGCACTCCTCAGTGTTTTTGGGGTGTCCTCCCTAATTGTGCATTAATATTTCTGGCTGTCAAAAGTCATATCTGTCAGCAGTATCTACTCAATAATTTTTAGCACTCCTCAGTGTTTTTGGGGTGTCCTCCCTAATTGTGCATTAATATTTCTGGCTGTCAAAAGTCATATCTGTCAGCAGTATCTACTCAATAATTTTTAGCACTCCTCAGTGTTTTTGGGGTGTCCTCCCTAATTGTGCATTAATATTTCTGGCTGTCAAAAGTCATATCTGTCAGCAGTATCTACTCAATAATTTTTAGCACTCCTCAGTGGTTTGCGCTCAGAATGGATTCAAAGCAGTCCACATATGATCTAAATGAGCAACCAGGTTCTGTCACCAGTCCTGATGTTAGTGTTCCCAGTACGTCATCTGGCCAAGGCGATGTCAAACAACAGAGTGTTTTCAAATTAGTGCAAAAAACAAAAACCAAAAAAAAATTTACTGTATTGAAGCGAAAAAGAAGTGTAACTGAGCAAAAGTTAAGTGACGATAAAAAAAAAATTGCAAGCATGCCATTCTACACACGCAGTGGCAAAGAGAGAATGAGGCCTTCACCTTTGGCTATTAGTGGCAGATCCCAAAAAGTTACCCAGGCTACAATTGGTGCACAACTACTGTTACGCGTCAAAGCTGAGCTGCAAGATACCAGTGAGGCATTACAGGAGAATATTTGCTCTGATTCACAAATGACAACAATCCCTGTGGAGAGTCCATCCAACAGTGGGATGTCTAATCGTGAGCATTCTGCTGATGTGTGCCTTAATAGCCCGAGTGTAGCCGGTGATACCCAAATTGAGGATGCCACTTTGGAATTAGAAGAGGATGAGGGGGAGATTTGTGTAGGCGACGAGGGCGCTAATGAGGATGTTGATGAGGATGAGGTTGTTTGTGTAAGTCCTGCACCAGTGGCAGCAGTTCTGGCACGTGACAAGAAAAAGGCCATTGTCATGCCTGGGCATAAAACAAAAAAATCCACTTCTTATGTGTGGAATTATTTCTACCCAAATCCAGACAACAATTGTATAGCCATTTGTAGTGTATGTGAAGCCACAGTCAGTCGAGGGAGGGACCTTAACCATCTTGGAACCTCGTCTATGTTACGCCATCTAACGAGAGTTCATGGCAAAGTGTTGGGAAAAGCTGAAAGTTCTTCCCAAAAGAATACAAGCACTCCCTCATCAGCTAAGACCCTCCGCTCACCGACATACCGACGGCTACAAAATACACCCACCACACCATCCTCATCAATATCCTCAGTAGCGCTCGGAGTTAGCCCGGCATCCCACTTAAGGCTGGATGACTCCGGCACTATTATTGATTCCTCTGAAGAAAGCGTTAGTCCTGCTGCTGCTGTTGCTGCTGCTGGGGGTGAATCGTCATCCCAGAGGCAGGTGAATAAAATGAGCAGTCCTACATTTCAGCAATTAACTGTGAAACAATCATTTGCGAGGGGAAGCAAATATGACAGCAGTCACCCAGTCGCCAAGCGAATCACAGACGCCATGGCTGCAATGTTAGTGTTAGATCTGCGTCCAATCTCCACAATAAACGCAGCTGGTTTTTCACAGTTAATTGAGGTTTTGTGTCCGCGTTACAGAATTCCATCGCGACACCATTTCTCCCGTAAAGCTATTCCACAACTATACCAAAAAGTGTGTAAAAATGTAGAGATTGCGCTGAAAAATGCCATTCTGCCCACTGTTCACTTAACCACAGATATGTGGACAAGTGGAAGTGGCCAAACCAAAGACTATATGACTGTGACAGCCCACTGGGTTGGTCATTCACCTTCACCAGCAGGAACAGCAGCAGCATGTACACCACTACGTAACATTTGTCACAGGCAGGCCACTCTTTGTATCACCGGCTTCACTAACAGGCATACGGCTGACAATTTGTTACGCAAACTGAGAGATGTGATTGATGCATGGCTTATACCACTCGGACTCTCCCCAGGGTATGTCATTTCAGATAACGCCAACAATATAGTGCGAGCATTACAGCTGGGTGATTTCCAACATATTCCCTGTTTTGCTCACACCATCAACTTGGTGGTGCAGAGCTTCCTACGAAATAACCGTGAGGTGCAGGAGATGCTTTCGGTGGCCCGTAAAATTTCAGGCCATTTCAGGCATTCAGCCACAGCATGTAGGAGATTACAGCAGCTCCAAGAGCAGTTTAACTTGCCCTGCCACCAACTTAAGCAAGAGGTGGTAACTCGGTGGAATTCCACCCTGTACATGCTTCAGAGGATGGAGGAACAGCGCAAAGCCATCCAAGCATATTGCACAAGTCATGACATTGGGAAAGGAGGGGGGATGTATTTCACTCTTGCACAGTGGGGAATCCTTTCAGTGCTGTGCAAGGTGCTGAAACCATTTGAAGTTGTGACATGTGAGGTCAGTGCAGACTCTGCTAGTTTGAGCCAAGTCATTCCTTTAATTAGACTATTGGAAAAGCAGCTTGAGAAAATGAAGGAGGAGCTGAAAGCAAGCAATTCAGCAAAGTATGTTGGCCTTGTCGATCAAGTACTTAATTCGCTTCACAATGATCCTCGAGTTATTAAGATCTTGAACTCGGATCAGTACGTTTTGGCCACTGTGCTTGATCCAAGGTTTAAAACCTACATTGAGTCTTTACTTGTAAATGAGCGAGATGTGAACTTTTGCAAGGAGCTATTGCTCAGCAAGTTGGCCGCTGAACTGGGCCTCGGCTTGACGACGTGTCCTCCTTCACTTTCTCAAGCTGTTGCTCGTAAAAAATTAAATTTCCAAAAAAGAAGCAGGGAAGACACAGGGGGCAGACGAGAACAATTTAACATCTGGGCTGGTTTGAAGGATTTTTCAAAAAAATGTGTCACTTTGCCCATAAGTCCATCCAATATGAGTATAAACATGCAAAGGATGGTGGAGGATTACTTTCAAGAGGTAGTTGATATGGAAATGTCAGACAGTCCCTTTCCTTACTGGGAAGAAAAGCAGGCCATTTGGAAACCCATGTACAAACTTGCTTTGCAATACCTAAGCTGCCCACCCTCCAGTGTGTACTCTGAACGAGTGTTCAGCACAGCAGGGAACTTAGTCAGTGATCGCCGTAGAAGGTTACTTCCCAAAAATGTGGAGAAAATGATGTTTATAAAAATGAACTACATCTTCCACGAGGAAGGCCTTCACCATCCAAGACATCCAAGCACTGACTGTTCTCTAATGGCGGATTCAAGCGGCGATGAATTGATAGTCTGTGATGATGACGTACACACTGATGAGGGTGAGGATGAAGCTGAAGATGATGCCGATAACATCTTTTTAAAACTTTCTATGTAAGTGTAGGGTGCAATCTACCCCCAAAGAGGAAAGGGACTTGTGGCATTTCCATATCACATACCATCTTGAAAGGCTGCTGTTAGGGCAATTTATCCTTAAGGGTAGGGTGTCATAGACAGAGTGACCCTAAACTGGCTTTGTCCATTTTTCATAATATTGTACAGTCTATAATGGCTGAATTTTTTAGTATTTTATACAAGTGGAGGGGGGCCTAGAGAGACAGAAACCAAACTGGCTTTCTCCATGTCAATTAATATTGTACAGTCTATAATGGCTGAATTTTTTGGTATTTTATACAAGTGGAGGGGGGCCTAGAGAGACAGAGTGACCCCAAACTGTCTTTCTCCATGTCAATTAATATTGTACAGTCTATAATGGCTGAATTTTTTAGTATTTTATACAAGTGGAGGGGGGCCTAGAGAGACAGAAACCAAACTGGCTTTCTCCATGTCAATTAATATTGTACAGTCTATAATGGCTGAATTTTTTGGTATTTTATACAAGTGGAGGGGGGCCTAGAGAGACAGAGTGACCCCAAACTGTCTTTCTCCATGTCAATTAATATTGTACAGTCTATAATGGCTGAATTTTTTAGTATTTTATACAAGTGGAGGGGGGCCTAGAGAGACAGAAACCAAACTGGCTTTCTCCATGTCAATTAATATTGTACAGTCTATAATGGCTGAATTTTTTAGTATTTTATACAAGTGGAGGGGGGCCTAGAGAGACAGAGTGACCCCAAACTGTCTTTCTCCATGTCAATTAATATTGTACAGTCTATAATGGCTGAATTTTTTAGTATTTTATACAAGTGGAGGGGGGCCTAGAGAGACAGAAACCAAACTGGCTTTCTCCATGTCAATTAATATTGTACAGTCTATAATGGCTGAATTTTTTGGTATTTTATACAAGTGGAGGGGGGCCTAGAGAGACAGAGTGACCCCAAACTGTCTTTCTCCATGTCAATTAATATTGTACAGTCTATAATGGCTGAATTTTTTAGTATTTTATACAAGTGGAGGGGGGCCTAGAGAGACAGAAACCAAACTGGCTTTCTCCATGTCAATTAATATTGTACAGTCTATAATGGCTGAATTTTTTGGTATTTTATACAAGTGGAGGGGGGCCTAGAGAGACAGAGTGACCCCAAACTGTCTTTCTCCATGTCAATTAATATTGTACAGTCTATAATGGCTGAATTTTTTAGTATTTTATACAAGTGGAGGGGGGCCTAGAGAGACAGAAACCAAACTGGCTTTCTCCATGTCAATTAATATTGTACAGTCTATAATGGCTGAATTTTTTGCTATTTTATACAAGTGGAGGGGGGCCTTGAGAGACAGAAACCAAACTGGCTTTTTCCATTTCTTTACATATTTAACTATAAGTGTAGGGTGTAATATACATTCAAAGACGATGGCTGCATTGCCAATATGCATAGATGGAGAGGAAGACAATCTGTTTTGTGTGTAGAATAGGCCTACCAACGAAGAATTAAACTGTTTTTTTGGATGATTTATTACCTCAACAATTAGATTACTTGTCTCTAAAACAGTTGGAGCACTAAATTGGGTTAATTTAGGCCCAAAAACATGGATTTTCCCAAAAAATAGCAAAACAAAACCAAACAAAACCAAAACCAAAACCAAAACACGCAATGGCGGTTTTGCAAAACCAAAACCAAAACCAAAACACGACGGTAATCCAGATCCAAAACCGAATCCAAAACCAAAACACGGGGGTCAGTGACCATCTCTACTGCTAATGCACTTTTCCCTAGACAGTTGTCGTAATCACTAACATTGTAAGCAAAGAATAGCAACATAATGACTTATATCCTATGCACCCACATTGTGTAATTGAAGATATTACTGATCCAGAGAGACAAAATAACATTATAACAGACTTACAATACATTTAGGTGACTGTTACATTCAAAGAGTTTGTGGCTGTCAAATGTTTTAGAATAACGTAACTGCACTTTAGTTAATCTAGTATTGCATTTGATGTCTTTTAAGCTTGAAATGCATTAATTAAGATTTAGATTCATTGCTAAAAATACAACCGTATACAAAGTAAGCACTGCAGGATGCAGATATTTCTTGTTTGGACGTGTAAACAGGGATAGATCAGACAAACAATATTTCAGTAAATAAAATGTATTCAAATATTCTGTGCATGTCAACAATAATGGATACAAATACTATATTCAGGTTTAGTGGAAGATAATATCTACTTTTCATAACATAAGCTTTAACAAATAAACATATGTCTAATATACAAAATATGCAAACTTAAGTTATTTATGCTGAAATTCTTAATTAAATTTAGAGGGGCATATTCAATTAGCTTTCGGATTCGCGGTAACGCGCGTTACCGCGAAAAGTGCGCGTTCTTGCGGGTATTACGGTACCGCATTAAAGCGGATTTTCGTTCGCAACCCTATGGGCTGAGAACGAAAATCCACGTTATTGCGGTAACGTGTATTACCTTTCGCGGCTGTTCCGGCGCATTACCGCGAATCCGAAAGCTAATTGAATATGCCCCAGAGAATTCTAAAAACCTGCAATAAAGATATATATATATATATATATATATATATATATATATATATATATATATCAGTCAAATTATCTAGTCTTTACCAATTCCTAAAATATGATAAATGTAATCTCATGGGACAAATAACCCATAAGAGATTGTACTTTGTCATTATTTATAGAACAAAAAATAAGTGGACAATCTGGAATATCTATATACAAGGAAGGACTCAAACTGTCTCCAAGTGAAATAATTGAAGCCTGTGAATTTTTTATATCTTTCCAAAGAAATAAACATAAACAATCCAAAACACCAGATGTCATCAGTAAAATATTGTAATATGATTCTAGAAAATATGACCATTAGTATTCTTAGTGTTTACACCAAAATCAAAGCCAACGCAAGAAGAAAATTTGAATTAGTAATCACAGCTGGTAAGTTTAGACTTGTGGTGAAAGGTGTGTACCAGGTACATTCAATAAAATGTATGCTTAGGACTCTTTTTCTCCCGCAATGGTAATTGTATATACATATTTACATCCTTAATTGTTCCATCTGTAGAAATGTAGTATGTTGCCATGCTCTATGTTATCTCAGACAGAGCAAACTCTTTGCCTGTTACCAGTAAAGATGCTTAGAACACTGATCCATAGCCTATCCCTAAAATAACCATAACAACCCTGATGCTGATGCCAGCACCAGCTCATAGGATGAAGTTTCCTGTACCTAAGGCCTGGATTATTTGTAACTGATACTAATGGGTAGGAAAATCATATATTAAGTTAATCAAGCACTATTGTTTTAAGTTAATAAACCACCCCATTGTCTCCAATGCTTAAGCTTTTGTTGAGCTAACCCCACCAGGGGATTCCAGGAAGGAAGTTCCTCCTTACACCATCCCCTCTAGATATGAACAACGAATGGGCACTGACTTGTAAAGAGACTCCCAGTTAAGGACCTTGGGAGGCAAGGTGACTATATAACGGAAGATAAAATATAATGAGGCAGGTCAGTCAGTACTGGCTAGGGATTGAGTTTCCTGCTAGACTGAGGCCACTGAGGAGGAAGGGTCTGCTACAAAGCTGGTGCTAAATCCAGGAACTCTCAATTTGAACACAAAGTTAAGTGCCTGCCGAAAGCGGGGTGACATCAGAGCTTTTCTGCTACATTGCTTGTAGGGAAGTGCCCAAAACGGCTATAGAAAGACCCCAAAATCAGCTGCTAGGTAACCAATCCACCACTTTTGTGTACCGCTATGCATGTTGTTATTATTAGTGATTTTAAACACTTTTAGTGAGTGGAGTGTTAAATAAAGTTCATAGTTTATTTCATGTATATACGTCTAGGTGGAGATTCTTAACAACATTGCAGGGAGAAGGGTTCAGGGGGTATATATGTCTTGTGACTACCTCTTGCACATAATACTACATAAATCCGTAGGATTTAAACATGTTACAAATATAGAATTAACTATTGACTGATGTGTTGGAGCGCTTGAGTTTTGATTTGTGCATGATTTGCCTGCGCCACAGAGAGTGAAATCTTTGTCTTTAGGTAAGTTAGATACACTGTACTAGAAAAAGATGAATTTCTAGTTAATTAAACTAATAGGAGAAATACACTTGGCCTATTTTGTAACAGTGACTACATGACACTATGTTATGTAGAATAGAATATCCTCAACATATATACATTGTGTTTATTTTCAACATTGCTTTCTTTAGTTAAAAATAGAGAATTTACTTGATAATTACCTGCACACCCCGCTAAAATGATTGTATGGTTGGAACACTACACATAATTTAAGAAAACTAAACCTCTTAGTAAAAACCTTCCTTGGTTTAGGACTTATTGAATGTGTGTGTTACACAGACATTGACAGCATTTGTTGTTTGAAACTTATATTTTGAGAGAGAGGGAGGGAGAGGGAGAGAGATAAAGAGGGAGGGAGAGGGAGAGGGAGAAGGAGAGAGAAAGAGAAAGTGGGAGAGAGACACAGAGAGGGAGAGATGCATCTTTGGTTGTTATGGTCTTTGTATAAGAACTTAAACATTAAATATTGTAACTATATTGAACATAGTTAATTGTGTTTTCATAGTTGTATTAAGAACACTGTATGTTTTAAATAGAATCCTGGGTTCTCCTGTTAAGTACATAATGGAAAGGTAGATTACTGTACCAAGCTACTAACAGAATATAATATGGTCTTTTTCCACAGCACTGCCCAAGGCTATAGCATGAAAACTATGCAGCTGCCCTACTATTGATTCTTATATTTATCTACGTGCCAGAGTAATCAATGTCATAATCAAAAGTGAGTAGAGGTATATGCAAGTGAAGGTAGGAATGTCTATAATGCACCTACATTTTTTTTCAATTAATAATTCCCTATAATGTATAGAGCAGAGTGTGCTTGTCAGTCAAGCAAACAGGGGCCACAAGAGATGCTGCAGTCAATATATTTTGTTGTAATATGTAATGTAATATTTATTTTGTTGTTATGTTTTTCAGGGCTATGCTCATTATTCTAGGAACACATAGGTGGAAAAGTACCTTCCCCAAAGATTACTTACATGTTTAAGAGGCAGCTTGTGAATTTCAGATGTTTTTTTTTTGGGGGGGGGGGGGGTATCACTAGCTAGTAATGTAAGCAAGGAGGGCAGATGCAAGTAGAAATATTTGTGGGTATAAATTATTAATAAAGATAGTAGATACACAGGAATTAAAAGTTTGCAAAAAACATATATTTAAAGTACCCCCATTGTTTACAGGCTGTGGAGGCAGACATTGTATGTGCTTCACCAATATTCATAAGAATGCAGAGCAACAGGCCGGCTGTGCGATCACCTCTCCAGGCTTCTCACGGACTGGTTCTTCGGCCTTCAGACAGTTATAAACATGAAACAATCAATGAGAGACAAGAGAAGGTCTCAGAGGTACATGTAAGTATTGCAATGATGATGAATTTCAGCCATAAGACTCAAAACACATTTTAAAAACTAAATTACGGTCTTAAAAGAGCAACTTATGGTCTGACAAATATGGAATCATCTACAACATATTTATAATACTAGTGATCTTTTAAGAACGTGCACCTCTCATTACCAAATACAGCGCATCAATGCATTTTCATAATATAAAATGACTCATAGAATCTGTATACATGTTGAAAACAACAATATCATCATCATCATCATCATCATCATTTATTTATATAGCGCCAACATATTCCGTAGCGCTTTACAATTGGGGACAAACGTAATAAACTAATAAACAAACTGGGTAAAACAGACAAAGAGGTGAGAAGGCCCTGCTCGCAAGCTTACAATCTATGGGACAATGGGAGATTGACACATGAGGTTAAGTATACATTTTGCATCTTGGCCCAGCCAGACTGCAAAGGTAGGGTGACTCATAAGCTAAATGATCCTGTCACACAACAATGTTGGTCCGGGGGTAGTTGTCTTGTGTGAAATTGTGTAACAGGCTAAAGGTAGTGAGGTTAAGATGGTGGTTGAGGAATATTATAAGCTTGTCTGAATAGGTAGGTTTTCAGAGAACGCTTGAAAGTTTGTAGACCAGAGGAGAGTCTTATTGTGCGAGGGAGAGAGTTCCATAGAGTGGGTGCAGCCCGAAAAAAGTCCTGTAACCGGGAATGGGAGGATGTAATGAGGGTGGATGAGAGACGCAGATCTTTTGCAGAACGGAGTTGCCGAGTTGGGAGATATTTTGAGACAAGAGAGGAGATGTATGTTGGTGCAGCTTTGTTGATGGCCTTGTAGGTTAGTAAAAGTATTTTATATTGGATTCGGTAGAAGACAGGCAGCCAGTGTAGAGACATACAGAGTGATTCAACAGAGGAATAGCTATTTGCAAGGAAAATCAGTCTTGCCGAAGCATGCAAAATAGATTTTAGGGGTTTGAGTCTGTTTTTGGGAAGACCAGTAAGGAGGGAATTGCAATAGTCAATGCGGGAGATGATTAGTGCATGAATTAAGGTTTTAGCAGTGTCTTGTGTGAGATATGTGCGGATTCTGGAAATGTTCTTTAGATGTATATAACATGATTTAGATATAGAGTCAATGTGGGGAACAAAGGATAGGCGTGAATCAAGGATTACACCTAGGCAGCGAGCTTGTGGGGTGGGATTTATGGTCATGTTATCAACAGAGATAGAAATGTCAGGTATGCTCTTGTTGGCGGGTGGGAATATTATTAACTCTGTTTTAGAAAGATTAAGTTTGAGTTGACGAGAGGACATCCAAGATGAAATGGCAGAAAGACAGTCAGTTACACGGGACAACACAGATGTCGAGATATCAGGAGAGGATAGATAGATTTGGGTATCATCCGCATAGAGATGATACTGAAAGCCAAAGGAACTTATTAGATTTCCAAGAGAAGCGGTGTAGATAGAGAACAGCAGAGGACCTAGCACCGAGCCTTGTGGTACTCCAACTGATAGGGGAAGCGGAGCAGAGGTGGCTCCAGAGAAATTAACAGTGAAAGAGCGATTAGAGAGGTAAGATGAGAACCAGGATAGAACTGTGTCTTGAAGACCTAGGGATTGCAGCGTTTGTATGAGAAGAGAGTGGTCAACGGTGTCAAATGCAGCCGAGAGATCAAGGAGAATTAGGAGAGAGTAATGGCGTTCAGTCTTAGCAGTGATCAGATCATTAACAACCTTGGTCAGCGCAGTCTCTGTGGAGTGTTGAGAACGAAAGCCAGACTGAAGAGGATCCAACAGGTTGTTTGCGGAAAGAAAGCGTGCGAGGCGAGTGTAGGCAAGTCTCTCTAGAAGCTTGGAGGGGCAAGGGAGCTGAGAGATGGGACGGTAATTTGAGAGAGAGTTTGGGTCAGAGTTTTGTTTTTTTAGAATAGGAGTAATCACTGCATGCTTGTATAGTGATGGAAAGATGCCAGTAGAGAGTGAGAGATTACAGATTTGAGTTAGAGGTGAAATGAGCACAGAAGACAGGGATCTACCAATTTGCGAGGGAATAGGATCAAGAGGACAGGAGGTAGAGTAGGAAGATAAGAAGAGCGTAGAAATTTCCTCTTCATTTGTGGGGTCAAATGAAGAAAGGGTGTCAGAGGGTAGAGGGAAGGAAATGAGCTGATGGCTTGTTGAGGAAGAGGATACCATTTCTAGTCTGATCTTGTCAATCTTGTCCTTGAAGTAGGAAGCAAGATCCTGAGCACTGATAGTAGATGGAGGGTTCGGGGTGGGAGGATTGAGAAGATGATTAAATGTATTGAAAAGGCGTTTGGGGTTAGAAGCCTGAGCATAGACAAGAGATTGAAAGTATGTTTGTTTTGCAGTGTCCAGAGCATTTCGATAGGAGTGGTAGACAGAAGTATATGTGAAGAAGTCATTAGAGCTTCGAGATTTACGCCAGTGACGTTCTGCTTTACGGGACAGTTTTTGAAGATTTCGTGTTGCTTTGGTGTGCCATGGTTGACATCGAAGTCGACGTGTAGTATGAAGTGTCGCTGGAGCCACTTGATCAAGGGCCGTTGCTAAGGTTAGGTGAAAATGAGGTACTGCCATCTCAGGGGATGAGAATGTAGAGATAGGGGAGAGAAGGTGTTGGAGAGAGGTGGAAAATTGTTGAAGATTAATAGAATTAAGATTTCTACGAGTATGAGGAGGCTTGGTTGAGTTAGACAGTAGAGAGGTTAGAGCAGTGGGGGTGAGAGTGTAGCTGATAAGGTGATGATCCGAGAGGGGGAAGGGTGTATTAATAAAATTAGAAACTGAGCATAGTCTAGAGAAAACAAGATCAAGGCAGTGGCCATCCTTATGAGTAGATGATTCAATCCACTGGGAGAGGTCAAGTGAGGATGTTAGAGAGAGTAGTTTGGAAGCAGCTTTGGAAGGTGGGTTATCAATGGGGATGTTGAAGTCACCCATGATGATGGTGGGGATGTCTGAAGATAAGAAGTGAGGGAGCCATGCAGAGAAATCCTCAATGAATTGTTGGTGTGCTCCAGGGGGACGATAGATCACCGCAACACGTAGGGAGAATGGATTAAAAATGCGAATAGCATGTACTTCAAAAGATGTGAACGTGAGTGATGGGACATTTGGTAGAACTGTGTATGTGCACTGTGGGGAGAGAAGTAGTCCAACCCCACCTCCTTGTCTGCCTTCAGGTCTGGAGGTGTGGGTGAGATGGAGGCCACCATGTGAAAGTGCTGCAGGTGAGGCAGTGTCTGATTGCATGAGCCATGTTTCTGTTATTGCCAGAAGGTTGAGGTTTTTTGAGAGGAAGAGATCATGAACGGAGGTAAGTTTGTTACAAACAGAGCGTGCATTCCAAAGGGCACATTTAAAGGACTTGGGAAGAGAGGGGAGACAGGTGATGTGTTTGAGGTTTGCTATAGAACGGTAGTGTTCTGATGTATGTGTGTGTGAGGAGTGTGGGGGACCTGGATTAGGTGATATATCACCAGCTAATAGAAGCAGAGTGAGCGAAAGATAGGCAAGGGGATTGTAAGATGTGTGGCCTTTTATTTTCTGGCGACAGGTGGAGGCTGTACTTGTTAGAGATAATAAATAGGACAACAGTTCATGGGTGTTAAATAGAGGTGAGTGGAGTAATGCAGGTGCAAAATGAACAAATTTGTGTGTTGGTGGAGGGGTGAAAGATGACACAGTCCTAAAGATCATGCCATGAAATGAGACTAAGAAAAGCAATTTGTGAATCATTGTGATAAAAGGGGTAAAAGCAAAAAGCAAGGGTATTTTAAGAATTACCTCTTAGCAGTAGTCCATATAAATAGACAAGTAGTGCAGAAATAGGCTGTGGCAGATGTTGCTTATTGCTGGGAGTAAAAGCAAGTCAAATGTAGTCCAATGTTTGTCCAACTGTGTTGTCTAACTGTGCATTTTCGTCCACTTTGTGAGAAAATCCCACTTAGTGTAGAAATCACACACGTCTAACCCCACATACGTCTCCCCATAGAATGAAGCTAAGATGTAGTCAGTCTAATTTAGGAATACACTACAGATGAGCTAATTGGTCAGCTAATCAAAGGAAAAGAAAACATTTGTGGGAAAGGATAGAGGAGGCCAGATACCTATCATAAATTAGGCAGCAATAAAAGACTGTGCCAACCTAAGTTTAAACAGATAACAGTTTCCTATAACATACTTAAACACAGATTGCAGGGATGAAATTCACAGAATAATGATCAGAGTAGTAGTAGCAGCATGGATGAACATACTTAAACACAGATTGCAGGGATGAAATTCACAGAATAATGATCAGAGTAGTAGTAGCAGCATGGATGAACATACTTAAACACAGATTGCAGGGATGAAATTCACAGAATAATGATCAGAGTAGTAGTAGCAGCATGGATGAACATACTTAAACACAGATTGCAGGGATGAAATTCACAGAATAATGATCAGAGTAGTAGTAGCAGCATGGATGAACATACTTAAACACAGATTGCAGGGATGAAATTCACAGAATAATGATCAGAGTAGTAGTAGCAGCATGGATGAACATACTTAAACACAGATTGCAGGGATGAAATTCACAGAATAATGATCAGAGTAGTAGTAGCAGCATGGATGAACATACTTAAACACAGATTGCAGGGATGAAATTCACAGAATAATGATCAGAGTAGTAGTAGCAGCATGGATGAACATACCTGAAGATGAAGATGAATATACTATAAGTTTCACTGTGCTGGCACCAGGATAATGCTTAATTCTTTTTCGCCTACTCATTCCCACATAACTATTTGTCTGACTGATTGTTAAGGTCTAAAAAAAGCTGTGAAAGATACGTTAGAGGGAAGCAGGGAGCAATGCTTTAATCTCTTCAAAGAGGCTAATGAAATCAAGGCTAGATAATAGGAATGTGCTTGAATGTCACATCTTTTTATGACTTTAGTTAAAAATTGTTTCTTCATTTCTTCACTGGGGCACTTATGGACTGATACTACATTGTTCTCAACAACCATAAATAAATAATAGTAATAATAATTTTCATAATATTGTACATACAATTTGTCAAGCACAATCTAATATAAAGGGACTTATTCAAGGTCCTAAGTAGCTGTTCAAATCAGATTAACAATATGCGTCAGTGCTCCTAATCACTATGCCAACTACTCTTAGAATAACTATATTTATCTTTTACTCTATGTAAGATTATTATGTCTGCTTCTTATGAATCAATGGGATTCAGTTAATGATATATTACTTATCTGAAGAAACAAACAGTATATTAGTGTTAAGTCACTGATTTACCATATTTCCGTATGTTAGGAAATTTTCACTGTTCATTTGCCTCCCATTTGACTTTAAAGCTGATTGAATATCCTTGCTGATTCTACTATTAGGGATCATCCGTTTGGATAACTCTTCATACTGTATGTCCTGCCCTTTCATGTACCAATTATGTGAGTGTTCCTCACCCGGGACCTCCACTGTTACCTGAAGCCAGGAGCTGGTCAGAACCATTTATTACAAGTCAGCTGATGTAATTTATACAGTAGAGTCATTTCATTCAGCATCCATGAAAGTTCAATAGGCCAGGGCAGAAGGGGGAAGCGAATGAGATCCCTGATTAGACAAGCGGCACAGCTATCCAATCAGTTGTTCAATCACTTCCTCATTGTGACCTGATTATTTGAATCTGCTTGGTAAATTATAGCATTTGCAGACTGCATGTTACTGATTTTTTTTTACTGTTTTAAAAATCATTGTTTTGTAGATCACTTATTGCTGAATAAAGTGTGAGATCACCTATGTCTGAGGAATACATTACTTTAAAAAACATTTTTTACATATTGTTTCACTATTTCATTCAACCTTGAGTGAGCAGCATAAATACAAACAAGGAAAAAGTGTTGCATTATACTTATTATATTAAACTATCTTAGTATTATACCTCTTTATTTTATTAGACATTTAAGAACAAATAGAATAAAGTCATGTTATAAAAATGGTAGATTTTCTAATGTCTGTATCAAGCATTTAGCTATTAAAAATCTAATTGCACAATGTAATCAAATTACTTTGGAGTCTTGGGCTGCATTATTGCTATAGTTTATTTTATTTAAGAGCTATATTCTTTCCCCAGCTGTTTGAACATACTGGGTGTCTATTCCCACTTACTGTGCATTAGTCTTTATTTCATGGCCTCAGCATGCTGCTGGCGGTTGGAGCATGTGGAGCAGTAAGGGATTATTTTATTAAAGCTGTGAAACAGTAACTCAATCTACAGTTTTGTTTTTTATTTTTGTTTCTCATTTTCTGCCAAAAGCAATTTTTGGCTAATTGTCAGCATTACCAGATGTTGTAGTTTGATTGTTCAAGCTAATTATATTAATATTTCAAATTAAGCCCTTAGTGTCAAAAGCTCTAACCTTCAAAAATGGCCTCGCCAACCTCAGTATTAATAGAATAGAATAAAGAACTGTTCCCAATCTCCAGAGACTGTCCTAGGTTTTTGAGATTTGTCACTGTTTTATAGTATGACCTACTACACAGTATAATTCATTATTCTGTATATGTAATACAATGTTCACTAGCTTTTTTTCTGGGTTTAAGGAATTCAAGAGGAGTATTTAAAATCACAAAAATATACATTATAGCCAAGATCAGTGATGGGAATTGCAGTGCACCAATGCCAATTTGACTGCTCCACACACGAGGAACATGAATGCACTTAGATAGCAGCAAAGGCTCCCTAGAAATGATTTTTATTTCTTTTTCATTTTTTTGTAACTCTTTATATCAAAAGGGTTCTGTTGAAAAATGAAACAATCTAGACAAAACATTTCAGTTTTAAGTTGAATCTCTTTGAAGTTGGAATATATAGTCCCAGACCATCTCTCTTGGTGAATACAGATTATTAGAATATAGGATTTTTGCTATATTTTCTAACTTCATACACAGGTCACTTAGTTACATTAGGCATTTACTAAGCACAATAGCTGACATTCCTGCGTAGAGAACTGTCACTTTACTCTCATGTCTCATACTCACCTATTTTCAATACAGGCAAGTGCAGTTTCAGACCTAATGGAAGTCTCTCAGTACAAACACCCGCACTTACTTGTCAGACTTGCTTTGCAGAAATACACTGGACCTAATTTAAAGTTGAACATTTAGCATACACCTGTGTCTGGAGTAAAGATGCTACATTCATTATCAACTCCAAAACTTATATGTACATGTTACATGTACTTTGAACGCTCTTGAGTGGTGTTGCACATGATCATAATGAATGTTCAACAGGTTTAAAAGGTGCTGTGTACTGTCAGTCACTTCTGTGGACCAACAGGTTTAAATATTTAGGTATCTGAATTACAGCCCATGCATCGGAATATGTTGCTCTAAATATTGACCCAATAACAGAATATCTAAAGGCCAAAAGCATCCAGTTCCAAGGTGTTACGCAGTTCCGAGTCACCAGCTGCTGCCTTCAGTTCCGAGTCGCCAGCCGCTGCCTCCAATTCCGAGTCTCCATCCGCTGCCTCCAGTTCCGAGTCGCCATCCGCTGCCTCCAGTTCCGAGTCGCCATCCGCTGCCTCCAGTTCCGAGTCGCCATCCGCTGCCTCCAGTTCCGAGTTGCCATCTGCTGCCTTCAGTTCCGAGTCGCCATCCGCTGCCCCCAGTTCCGAGTCGCCATCCGCTGCCCCCAGTTCCGAGTCGCCATCCGCTGTCTCAATTCCTGAGTTACAGCCTACTTCAGAGAGGGTGCTGCCCATACAGCCTGCTACAGGGAGGGCGCTGCCCTTACAGCATGCTCCAGAGATGTTGCTAGTCAATACGGTATAGCCCGAGTTGCCACTTAAAGCGGTTCAGCCCGAGTTGCCACTTAAAGCGGTTCAGGCCGAGTTGCCACTTAATGCGGTTCAGCCCGAGTTGCCACTTAATGCGGTTCAGCCCGAGTTGACACCTAATGCGGTTCAGCCCGAGTTGACACTTAGTGTTGCCCGCTCTGAGGCTTCTCACAGTGCTGCCCGCTCTGAGGCTTATCACCTTGCTGGCTGCTCAGAGGCCTATCACAGTGCTGTCCGATCTGAAGCTTTTCACAGTGCTGTCCAGTCCGGGCCTCCTGCCAAGTTGTCCGCCCAGTCCGGGCCTCCTGCCAAGTTGTCCGCCCAGTCCGGGCCTCCTGCCAAGTTGTCCGCCCAGTCCGGGCCTCCTGCCAAGTTGTCCACCCAGTCTGGGCCGCCTGCCAAGTTGTCCGCCCAGTCCGAGCCTCCTGCCAAGTCGTCCGCCTAGTCCGGGCCTCCTACCAAGTCATCCGCCCAGTCCGGGCCTCCTCCAGGTGTGCCCAGTCCGAGCTGCCTGTTGACGAGGGCGTCCTGTCCGAGATGCCTCCTGCCAAGGGTCTCCCATCCGAGCAGCCTCCTGCTGAGAGTGTACAGTTCGAGCTATCACCTACCTTTGAGGGAAACCTTTCTCAACTTAGTGCTCGACTGAGGTTTTGTATTTTATATTTCATCTCAGTACCTGGCCTTGTCAGTCACCCAAAGAGACAGGTTCTGTTCTTGTTAGCAAATTTTAAAGAAGAAGCCTTGGAATGGGAAAACCCTTTGGTTGAGACTTACCATCCCATCCTATCTGACTTGAAACTATTTGTTGAGGCAGGTATCAGCAAGTTTACACCATCTCCCACAGTGCCAACTTACAGTTCTTCTGGGACTCTGTCAGTGTCGTCTATCACCCCAGTCCAAGAACTACCTTTGTGCTCCACCCAGTTGGTTCAGGCTCCTATTCCGAGGAAATCCCGTAAACAGAGAGGATGTAAGTATAGATGAGGGTATGCAGTGCCTCAACCTCACTCTGGTATGATTTCCTTTGCCTTTCTGTCCTGGGACAAGGACTTTTCTGCCGGGCCCCCCCATATTGGACAATGATTCTCATGAATTTAACTGTTTTTGGTAATACTGGCGTCTAGAATGCACCCTAAGGGGGGTGGGGTACTGTCAGGATCTGCCTGCAGGCGTTTGCATTGTATGCTGCTTTGCATTGGCAGCTCCTGCCTTCTGGACTTTGGACTTGTTATATTATGTTTATCTGGCAGTATCTCTGTTCACCAGAGGTGCTGCTATTGTGCTTTTTTCCTTTGTTATTGCTAGGGGTTAATCTGTGCACCTGGGTGTTCCCTATTTATATCTGTCTCTCTTCCTCTCCTGTGCTGGTCATTGTTGTTTTGTTGCCTTCCCCTTTGGTTTGTCTCCTGGTTCTCCTGTGCTCTTGGACTTCATATCACTACTCCGGATCCCTTTTCATCTAACCATTCCTCCTGTAGCTGCAGTATTCCTTGCAAACAGTGTCCAGTCATCTCAGATATTCTTGTGCAGTTTCAGCATTATTTGGTTTGTACTATTTATCTGCATTTTGATCAATGAACACCTATATTCTTTTTCACAATCTGGGCTTCATAGCTGTTACTTACTTTGAAGCATGACAAAATTAAATTAAACACAAACCATTTTACTACTTTAAAATCAGATGTGGATCTATTTTCCTGTGTCAGTCCAAATAGAAATATCATTTAAGTAATGTGAATAGACAACCACAGCTTCATGCAGCTAGCTAATGCTGCTGGTCGACATCATTATCACAGCATCTCTTTGCACCAGCTTTCCAGCACCCACAAGAAATATGCCTCCTGACAGGTATATATGATATTACATATGGGTCTACCTCAGTGTTAATTACATGAATATGTCCATACTGTACTTGGCCTACATTTTCCCACTCATCCTTCTGCCTGTTCTGCCTCTCCAGTCAAAAAGACGTTGTTAGTGTAAGATGCTGCAAAACCTGCATACGGACATAAGCATATGTATTTTGGTGTGTATGCACAGTATAGAAATACGTATTTTACAGAAAAAAAACAGATGTACGTCCAACTCTCATAAGCCTTAAAACGTCCATGTAGGTTGGTTCGCATATCGGAGAGACAACACAGGAAATCCATTAACTTTTAAAATCACAGTGTTGCTCGACTGTTTTGTGCGTGTATGTTGAGGGTGGACTTTATAATAGAATTACTTAGAAAGCTTGATTTGTACTGTTATCTATTGGAGACAAAGGTCAGCACAACTTAGAATAATTAGGATCCAATCATGTTAATCTAATTTATAATGTATTCTTTTTTTTAAGCATAACACTATTCCAGTCTGCATATTTATATTTGTCATAGGTTCTCTGTGGATTTTAGCCATAAATCTATATAATTGATTATTAAATTATTTAATTATTGATTATTATTAAATTGGGATCAGCTTTTATTTTCATGTTCAACTGTTAGTCCTTAAAACCTTTGTATTCATAGATTGATTGTTATGGACTAATTTGTTTATTCTGTTTCATGACCACTCATCATGTGTGTCTTTTCAAGTACTTTATTGTGAGAAATTGTATATATTTGAAAAACAAAAAAACAACCTTCAGTGCTTCAATGAAAGTATATTTCCACTCACAAAATACATTTTTCATTACTAACTCCCCATAACATAGACAGAAGGGAATAGCGAGTATGGCAGGGTGTTAAAAGCTATTAACAAGAAAAGGTTGGCATGGGGAAGTTACAGAAGCTGACACGTTGAGAAAAAAGGTGAAATATGATTTTAAAGTAACAAAGGATCTGTGTAATATCCAACACAACATTATAGTATAAAAATGCAAATCAAAGCTGAATTAAGGTTCTGGGGGTCAAAGGCACTAACGACGGGGCCCTATTATGGCTATCATTTTAAACAAATACATGGAAAGTACTGTGTGCACTACTGTTAGGGTAGCTGCTGTCTTTAGCTCAGTTGCTGCTTGTCTGTATCCTGAAATGTTGAGGTTCCTATTTGGGAAAAAGAGAGGTACATGAAATGTAGAAAGCTCCAACCAGCCCTGACAATAAATCAATAGTACCCATCATCATCATCACCATTTATTTATATAGCGCCACTAATTCCGCAGCGCTGTACAGAGAACTCACATCAGTCCCTGCCCCATTGGGGCTTACAGTCTAAATTCCATAACACACACACACACACATACACACAGAGTAGGGTCAATTTGTTAGCAGCC
Organism: Mixophyes fleayi; assembly: GCF_038048845.1. NCBI lineage: Eukaryota > Metazoa > Chordata > Amphibia > Anura > Limnodynastidae > Mixophyes > Mixophyes fleayi. The sequence goes on from NC_134405.1 coordinate 251,439,369, forward strand.
AATTAACCTACCAGTATGTTTTTGGAGTGTGGGAGTAAACCGGGGCACCCGGAGGAAACCCACGCTAACACAGGGAGAACATACAAACTCCTCACAGTTAAGGAATTGGTCGGGAATTGAATTCATGACCCCAGTGCTGTAAGGCAGAAGTGCTAACCACTTGGCCACCGTGCTGTCCATGGGGGCCAAGTGGCCACCCCCTGCAGCAGCCCCAACATTAAATTAATAGTATTCACATTTCATAAATACACCTATTTCCTTCCAACCATTCCCAAAATTAAATTATTAGCATACACATTGAATAAATAGACCTATTTTCCCCAATCAACTCCAACATTAAATTATGCGTATTTTCATTTAATTAATAAACCTATTTCCTCCCCCAAACAGCACCTGCAATAAATTAATTAGCAGAATATTTCATAAATATAACTATTTCCCACAACCATCCCGACATTAAATAATTCATATTCACATTTAATAAATAGCCCTCCTCCCCAAACTCAGCACCACATCCAATTAATAACCCCAAACCTCCCCAATATAAATTAAAGGTCCCACCACCTCACCGTAAAGAAATAGGCCCTACTATCAAATGAAATAGCCCTACCAACACGACACAAACAAGTTAATAGCACTCACCATTAAACAATTAGCTCCCACCCACACTCCACCATTAAATAAATAGTCTTCCCCCTTCCCTCACTTATTATATTAAGAGACTCCTGCCCTTCCCTCACACTTACCATGTTCCATCCATACCAGTCTGTCTGCCTTTTGTAGAGTGCACACATTGAATGGCACACCTGTCATGTGGTGCACGTCCCATGTGATATCTGTCAGTGATGGGGATAGGAGAAGACCACACATAGGGGAAGCTAGGGAGGAGGAATGGATTATAAGAACTGCTGCCAAGTGAAGGAAGGTGATTGGTCCAAGAGGACCCCGCTGGCACCACTTGAGAGTACCTGGTCCGGAGGGGGAGGGGGAATCACTCCTGAGACACAAAGGATCATGTTATAGAGAAACCTCCTGCTCTACCCTGACACCACCACTTTCTGTAACTATTCCTATCAGGCTAAAAATTTGACAGCTAATCATCCTCCAACAGTATGTCCATATGTGACAGTGACTGCAGTTGAAGGAGCTTAACCAGTTAATCATCCTCCAAAACAGCATTATTTCCAGATGTGAATGTGATTGCAGTTAAAGGAGGCAAAATCTTCTGCATTTTGCCACAACCTACTGTCCTAAATCAGACTCTAAACTTGGATTGGGTACTGCCAACCTGGAAGCTGCAGTGCAACTCCAACAATCAGTTAAAACAACTTCCACACTTTTTCAAAGTCTTACCCTTTTCTCCTATCTGTAACACCCTCTTTTTTAAAATCCCTAGCCTTCCCACAGCAGAAGTTAATGTGATTGAGGATTCCTGATCCTTTTAGTCTCTAGCACTTTAGAGATGCACATTTGTAAAACTGCTTTGAGCATTGTAAAAAAACAAAAACTTCAAACACACAAAAACCTCAAATATAATAAAGACTGCCCTGATTTTTCCTCACTCTCATTCATATAAGCCATAAATGAGAGTTATTTTAGTGGACAAATAAAGAAATTTAATTTAACCAAAGTTGTGCTTATAAAGTAGCGGAAGTCTGGAATTTTACATTTAATATTTTTACAGTGCTCCTCTTCTGATTTTTTCCACCTTCCCGCAGAACTATGCACACTACTCAGCACACTTTGCATTTGTGGAATTGCAAAAAACATGAGTGTGACTTGATCTGTGCTGAGCAGGCCATCTATTAAATGAAAGCAATGTTGTGGTGTGCATCCAGTGCGCTATGTAAACAAGGTCATTATTGTACAGTACATTATAAAGTCAGGTTTGCTTTGCAACAGTTATAGACACTATAACCTCTGTGAACAGTGGGGGGATTGTTTTAGCTCTTAATTAATTCTATAGCATGCTACTTCTAACAACATAAGAAACAGCAAAGAGCAAAATATAATGCACAAAACAAATTGATGTAGAGTAAACAAGAAGAGAGGGCTTCAGATTTCAATTATTCCATTGAGTAACTAGGACTAAATTCACTGCCAAATATAAATAAAATATATGCAATTATTCCTCCTTCCTAATTCATTGATGCAGCTATTAATACAGAGGTAAAAGTGGACTAAATTAACAGCATGATTGGAATACAAAATCATCCCCACAGCGAGTGCATTATAATGAAAAATTTAGATTTTGTTTCCCAGTGTGCACTGTCTATCGAAAGTGTGAAATACCTTATGTAATACGGTCACAGCTATTGACAGAAATATATTAACTATTATATATTCCAAAATAAACATAGCACATACAATATGTGAAAATAGGTACAACAAAAGGATACAAATATAAAAAAACAAAGAATAGGAAAAATAGTCAAGGTGTTAGCAGTAGTAGAGATAAACAAGTATTTTGAACTGCTACAGGAAATATTATTCACCATTACAGAGATAAAAAAATCAATTATATAGTATTATTTTTGGAGACAAAATTTTCATAAGTTTAGATTTTAATATTGGTTCCTGGTACACTGTCAAGAAACTCACAACTCATCACTCCAGCGTTGTCCCTGCCTTCTCCAGCGGAGCCGCGCTTTCGGGTATCAACGGTCACATGACCGCAACTCGGGGTAGGGAATTTGAATCTGCAAGTGTATATAAACCTTGCTCTGACACTCGTTTAACTTGTAGGTGTCCTGACTCCCATACTTGGTATCCTTGTGCCTCACTGTATCCTAATTGTCTCTGGTGTGCCAGATTCTGCTTGGCTGGCCATTCCTACTCTCTTGCGTTTGTGTACTGATTTCAGCTTGTTGACTTCCCACTACCTCAGTGTTTACCTGTCGGCTATTGTTATCAGACCCAGCTTGTCCTGACCCTGATTCCGCCTACTGATTCTGCACCTCGCCTCCAGCTAGTGTTACCAGACCCGGCTTGTCCTGACCCTGTTGATTCTGCACCTCGCCGCCAGCTTGTGTGCCCGGACCTGGCTATCTGACTACTCTGATCATATCCTGCATACCAGTGTCTACATTATCAGCAGTGCTACATGTTGAGGCAGGCCAGTGGACCGCGACCTGCGAGCTCTCGGCAGCAAAGCTCATCCCGCCTTGCGAAGGTTCTTGGTGAACACCGGGGAGCTCGTTAGACCTCTGGTTGGCCAGCGCCAATCTAGATTAGCACTCGGATCCTATTCTATTCATTGCAAACACAAAGCAAAAAGATCACTTGTTTGGGGTCAAAACAAACTATTGCTGGTACTCTAATCTCTAAATCCAGTGTTAGAGGTACAGGTCCGAGTTGCAATTGGAGCATAGGGCCTCATTGCGAAGTGTACTCATACACTAAAAAATGCTTTGGTATTAGTAAACCTTGACGGTCTGCCTGGCACACATTAATGTGTACAGTTGGCACTACTACAAATCTTGTTGGCCAGGGAATGTTTAAATCAGAGCCGTAACTAGAAATTTTAGTGCCCTGGGCAAGTAAGAGCTCTGGCGCCCCCTCCCCCCATATGTTGGTAGGTGTAGGTGGTCTCTCTCAGTCGAGACAAGAGCTTGCCATTGCGCCCAGGGAGCTCATGCTGCCCTAGTTACAAGCCCAATGTGTATAATAAAGAAAAACAAAACAATAAAAAAAAGTTTCTAACAACAAAATAATGTGGGTTCTCACAAAGCAAACCTGCACAACCAGCGGCTCATCTCTGTGATGACAATTCCACAAGTGTATTATGTGTCTGGCTGGATACAGTGTAATCTATGACTCTCCAGCTTTTTTCGAACGACAAGTTCCAGCTTGCCCTCTGATAGGACATGCTGTGCTTTGTAGTTCCAAAACACTGAAGAGCCAGAGGCACCGATAAAAGTCATTGACTGAAGGCCCACTTACCTTGCAGCTAGTATTCTGGCCTGACTGCTTCTCCTCCGTAGATTCTTCAGAGCAGTGCAGGGCAGTGTAGTCCATTCATGTGGGGAGCTTGTATTACTATACAAAGTTAATATGAATCTGATATTTTAAGGTCTCTCACTATAATAAAAAAAAGCCCCTTGTCACAAGAACAACACTTAAAACAATGTTTATTGATTATTTGTGTTTTTAAATCAACATAAGATTAATAAGGTTAGTCTAAGCTAACATTATCAAATGGCCAGGGACCTTGAATGTTGTTTCTGTAAAAAGCAATAAAGATCCAATTAAAAAATAAAGGAGCCTATTTTCCACGCACAGCCCCTTGATGGCGATGTGTAAAAAAAAAATTCAATGCCACATATTATGGTGATAAGAAAATCCCTTATCGCTAAAATGTATTAATACAGCAGCTGGTCTGCAAATCTATAACATTATGTAAAAAGCTGGCGCATCTTACCATCATCAAGTTTTTAGCTGGCAATAAACCTTTCATGTATATGGTGAAACGAAAAAAACTATCGCTGGCGAAAACTCCCATTTTTGCTGGTAATAGGGCTTTTCATCCTTTAATAAATCTGTCTTAAAAGTGCATGTGCTAATGGGGTTATAAATAGGACCCTCAGCAGCAGATTAATGTTCCTCAGAACATCGTGGCCGTGGAATTTTTACAAGAAATCTCCGCTGATTTTTCCTCGTGCCCCATTGAGGTGTGATTTTACCATAGTAACAGTAAAAATGTGCCACAATGTATGAAAAAATTATTAAAATAAGAAGATTGTGCTTACCTGCCATACTTACAAATAAGTTTGTCCGCAGCTCTTCCAATCGGCAGCCACCAGGGCTCCATCGATGTCAGCAGAAGAGGAGGAAGAAGGTAAGAGGGGAGAAGAAGAGGTAGCTGTGAGGAGCACAGGGGAAACGTGGGTGTTGGGGGCAAATGGTAGAAGAAGGTGAGAAGAAAGATAAAACAAAAGGTAGGCAAAGAAACACAGGGGGAGACAGAGTTGCACAAAATTAAAGACAGACACAAAGTGGAGGTAAGAGATGGACAGACACAGAGAGATAAGACAGAAATGCAAAGACACGCATACAAAATTGCAGACAGAGAGGAAAACACAACAGGGAGAAGATACAGGGTGGGGGACAAGCAGAGTTGCACAAAATTAAAGACAGACACAAAGTGGAGGTAAGAAATAGACAGACAGACAGACAGAGAGAAGACAGAGATACACAGACAGACAAAGGGGAGGGGGGCAGAGCCACACATCATCATCATCATCATCAACATCAACATTTATTTATATAGCACCAGCAAATTCTGTAGCGCTTTACAATTGGGAACAAACATTAATAAGACAATACTGGGTAATACATTCAGACAGAGAGGTAAGAGAACCCTGCTCGAAAGCTTACAATCTATAGGACAATGGGAGTTAGAAACACAAGGGCATGTGCTACATCATATTGCACAATGGACCAGCCAGACTGCAAAGGTAAAAGTACTGAGTGGGCTGTGTGTGTTGCAATGTTGGTTAGAAGGTTGTTGTCTTGCGTTAGCAGTGTAGAGGATGGTAATAGGGTAATCTAGGGAAATTAAGATGATGGTTGAGGAATATCATAACCTTGTCTGAAGAGGTGGGTTTTCAGTGAACGCTTGAAGGTTTGAAGAATAGAGGAAAGTCTTACTGTGCGTGGGAGGGAATTCCACAAAGTAGGTGCAGCCCGGAAAAAATCCTGTAACCGAAAATGGGAGGATGTGATGAGAGTGGAGGAGAGACGTAGATCTTGTGCAGAACGGAGGTGTCGAGTAGGGAGATATTTCAAGACAAGTGAGGAAATGTATGTCGGTGCAATTTTGTTGATGGCCTTGTATGTTAGTAGAAGAATTTTATATTGGATTCGTTGAAATACAGGCAGCCAATGTAGAGACTGACAGAGTGGCTCAGCAGAGCAATAACGGTTTGTAAGGAAAATCAGTCTAGCCGCTGCGTGCAAAATAGATTGTAGGGGTTCAAGTCTGACTTTGGGAAGACCAGTAAGGAGGAATTGCAATAGTCGATGCGGGAGATGATGAGTGCATGAATTAATGTTTTTGCGGTGTCTTGTGTCAGATATGTGCACATTCTGGAAATGTTCTTTAGGTGTATGCAACATTATTTAGATATAGAGTTGATGTGGGGAATAAACGACAGTTGTGAATCAAGGATTACACCTAGGCAACGAGCTTGCGGGTGGGATTTATGGTCATGTTATCGACATCAAAATAGAAATGTCAGGCAGGAAGCTTCTGTTTTTGGGTGGGAATATTATTAATTCAGTTTTTGAAAGATTGAGTTTGAGTTGGTGAGAACACATCCAAGATGAAATGGCAGAAAGACAGTCAGTAACGCGAGACAACACAGATGGTGAAAGATCAGGAGAGGATAGATAAATTTGTGTATCATCCGCATAGAGATGATACTGAAATCCAAAGGAGCTTATTCGTTTTCCAAGAGAAGTGGTGTAGATAGAGAATAGCAGAGGACCTAGGACTGAGCCTTGTGGAACTCCAACTGATAAAGGAAGCGGAGCAGATGTGGATCCAGAGAAATTAACACTGAAAGAGCGATTAGATAGGTAGGATGAGAACCAGGATAGGACAGTGCCTTCAAGACCTAGGGATTGTAGCGTTTGTATGAGGAGAGAGTGGTCAACAGTGTTAAATGCAGCAGAGAGATCCAGGTGAATTAGAAGAGAGTAATGGTTATTATTTTTTGCTGTGATCAAATCATTGACAACTTTGGTCAGCGCAGTCTCTGTGGAGTGTTGAGAGCGAAAGCCTGACTGAAGAGGATCCAATAGGTTGTTTGCTGTAAGAAAGTGTGTGAGGTGTGTGTAGGCAATTCTCTCGAGAAGCTTGGAGGGGCATGGGAGCTGGGAGATGGGGCGGTAATTTATGAGAGAGTTAGGGTCAGAATTCTGTTTTTTTAAAATGGGAGTAATCACTGCATGCTAGAATATAGATGGAAAAATACCAGTAGAAAGAGATAGATTACAGATTTTAGTTAGAGGGGCAATGAGCACAGGAGACAGGGACCCATTTGTGAGGGAATGGGATCAAGAGGACAGGAGGTAGAGTAGGAAGATGAGAAGAGAGTAGAAACTTCCTCTTCATTTGTGGGATCAAATGAAGAGAGAGTGTCAGAGGGTGCTACAAAGGAATTGAGCAGATTGCTTGTCAAGGGAGATACCATTTCAAGCTTGATCTTATCAATTTTGTCCTTAAAATAGGAAGCAAGATCCTGTGCACTGATGTTAGTTGGATGATTTGGGGCAGGAGGATTCAGAAGAGAGTTAAATGTGTTAAAGAGGCATTTGGGGTTAGAAGCCTGAGCATAGATGAGAGATCGGTAGTATGCTTATTTAGCAGTGTCCAGAGCATTTCTGTAGGAGTGTTAGATATCAGTATATGTGATGAAATCATTAGAGGCACAAGATTTACGCCAGTGACGTTCTGCTTTACGAGAAAGTTTTTGTAGAGTTTGTGTTACTGTAGTGTGCCACGGTTGGCAACGAATTCTACGCGAAGTATGTAGTGTCGCTGGAGCCACTTGATCCAGGGCAGTTGCTAGGGTTTGATGAAAATGGGGTACTGCCTGATCAGGGGAGGAGAATGTAGAAATTGGGGAGAGAAGGTGTTGGAGAGAGGTGGAAAACTGTTGAAAATCAATAGCGTTGATAATCCTGCGGGTACGAGGAGGCTTTGAAGAGTTTGACACTAGGGAGGGTAAAGAACTGGGGGTAAGCGAGTAGCTAATAAGGTGATGATCCGAGAGGAGGAAAGGAGTGTTAAGGAAATTAGAAACTGAGCATAGTCTAGAGAAAACAAGATCAAGACAGTGGCCATCCTGATGAGTAGCAGATTCAATCCACTGGGAGAGGTCAAGTGAGAGGTTAGAGAGAGTAGTTTGGAAGCAGCATTGGAGCGTGGATTAGAAATAGGGATGTTGAAATCACCCATGATGATGGTGGGGATATCAGTAGATAAGAAGTGAGGGAGCCATGCAGAGAAGTGTTCAATAAATTGTTGGTGTGGACCAGGGGGGCGATAGATGACAGCAAGACGCATAGAGAATGGGTTAAAAATCCTAACAGCATGTACTTCAAAAGATGTGAATGTGAGTGATGGGACACTTGGTAGAACTGTGAATGTGCACTGAGGGGAAAGAAGTAGTCCAACCCCCCCTCCTTGTCTGCCTCCTGGTCTGGGGGTGTGGGTGAAATGGAGACCACCATGTGAAAGGGCTGCAGGTGAGGCAGTGTCTGAATGCGTGAGCCATGTTTCTGTTATTGCTAGAAGGTTGAGGTTGTATGAGAGGAAGAGATCATGTACGGAGGTTAGTTTGTTACAAACAGAGCGTGCATTCCAAAGGGCACATTTAAAGGACTTTGGAAGAGAGGGGAGACAGGTTATGTGTTTGAGGTTTGCCAGATTTCTGTAGTGTTTAGATATATGTGTGTGGGAGAAGTGAGGGGGACCTGGATTAGGTGATATATCACCAGCTAATAGAAGCAGGGAGGAAGAGAGGTAGGAAAGATGATTGTAAGATGTGTGTCCTTTTAGTTTCTGGCAGCAGGGTGAGGCTGTTAAAGTTATTGAATTTAAATAGCAAAAGAGTTCATAAGTGTTCACTAGAGGTGAGTGAAGTAATGAAGGGGCAATGTGGACAGAGGTGTGTGTTGCAGGATGGGTGAGGGATGATATAGTCCTAAAGATAATGCCATGAAAAGAGATAAAGAAAAATATTTTGGCAAGCATTGGGACTATGAGTCAAATAGCAAAAATGAGGAATTAAAGGAATTGCATAATTGCAATGTCCAGTGTAATCAGATAAGTAGTGCAGAGCTAGGCTGCAGCAAATGTAGTGTATTCCTGGATGTCTGGATAGTATAAAGTAATGATGTGGGGAGCCATGTGTGGGAGTGGGTGGAAGTGTTGAATGGAGAGTAATAAAGAGCAGGTAATTGAGTAGCTGAGATTTTGCAGACTCATGAGAGAGGAGATTGGTTAAAAGACAGTATAATTTCTTCCTACTTGTAAAGGGAGACAAAGCTTAAATAGAATTGAAGTACAGTGCTGAGGAAGGGGACTGAAATAACTGTAGCATGGGTAGGGAGTGGTTGAACAAGTAGTACAGCAGGCAGATTAAACAGAGTGGATTTTGCATTGAAAACAAACTGATAAATAAAACAAACTTTCATGAGATGAGAGGAAAATGAGATCAGAGTCCAAAACAGTCCTCATGTTGCAAGTAGCCAGGGTGAGTTGAAAACATCAGAGGTAGAATATGAAGTTTCAGGTGAATACTGACAGTTGTCCTTTTGAAGCTGTGTTAATAGGCAGAATGTTCTTCTCCTGTTTCCTCCAGTGCAACTCCGGTATAACTCCGAATTATGATGTTTCAATTTTTGTTTCACACTTGTATCTATACACAATTAGAGCTATACACACTAACTAATCAGCCATCACTGGCTTTGCAGCCATTCTACTATGAATATATCTGCTTAACAGACACATGTGATCAGAGTTGTTCAATTAAGCCCTCAATAAACCCCCCCCAACAAACATTAGCAGTAAAATGTTTACAAACAAACAGTGAAAGGACAACTTGCAATAAGGCTGTTGTAATTACCATTAGAAATAAAACTGCATTTTCTTACGTATTACACACATATTATTTTGCAGAGAGAAAAACACAAGAGTAGAAAAGAGACAGGGCTGGGGGGACACAGAATTGCACAAAATTAAAGACAGACACAAGTTTGCCTTTACAAGCCAGCGCCGCTTTAAATTTTAGCTGTAAACTCGCCGATTTCCGGTGACTTGAAAAAAATCAGATTATAATACATTTACCCCAAAGTGGGGGTAAGAGAGAGACAGGCAGACACAGAGTTGCACAGATACAGAAAGGGAGGGCACAGCCACACATACAAAATAGCAGACAGAGAGGAAAACGCAAGAGGGAGAAGAAGAGACAGGGGGTGAGAGATAGAGACAGGCAGACAGAAACACATTGGGCAGTGAGGGGGGAGGGGTGTAAGTCTGCAGACAGCAGAAAGGCAGGGGAATCTGTGCAGTGCAGAAACCTGCATCATGTGACGAGGAGCAGAGAGGTCAGGGTGCGAGCCTGTGCAGTGTGCACATGAAGAGGCCCCGCACCCTGTGTAATGAGAGTGATCACATGCTGCCTCTATACAGGAACAGGAAGCATGTGGCCAATTGTACAGAGATACGGGGGGGGGATCTTGCTAGTGTAACGCCCCCTGCGGGGAAAGACAGGGGCAGACGCAACACAAAAGAACTTACCTTAACAACGATGGTCACCTCCAGTCCGCCTCCGATATCCCAGCTGCGATCCAATCCCAGCAGATCCGCAGCCGCAACCCCTGTCACCTCCAATCACGTCCCTCTAAGATAGAGACAGAGATTACGGCCGTGCCTACCAGGTAAGGGCTGTCCGAGACTACGGCAAAGAACGAGGACACGGTCAGTCCAAGCTCACTTGCCGCCTCCTCACTTTGTTCTTGCCAAGACGCGGGGGACTACAGGCACTTAAGACCAAGACTAGTCCGAGGACTAATCCCGCCTCAAGTACCTCACACACCTGCCGGTGAGGGCCTAACCGAAAGGGGGAATCGAGCTTAATACTCACCGGGACACTCCCACTTCCGATCCGGTTCTCCTGCACCTTCCCGACACCTGCGGATGACAAGGACACACAGTCTCCCTCTGCACTGTCAGTGAGACTAAGATGGCACCCACAGAACTGAACTGACTATAACAGCGACCCGACCCTAACAACACTCTAATGGTCGGCAACGCAACTAAGTCAAACCACTATGACTAACTAGGTGTGGTGCACTAACGGAACTGCTTACTTACACACTACGGGGAACACCAGCCGGTGTTCACGGACTAAACCGGAGGGCGGTTCCTAACCCCCTCACCCAGGTCGTACCAAGAAGCTGCCTTCTTGCTATGGGGTCACCCACAGACCCTAAGGACTGGTTCTTTAAGCCCGGCTGAGGCTCAGTGGAACAGCACACTAACCCACGGGCCGACTGCCGCACGGAACAGCCGATCGAACTGAACCGCCCGACTGCCTGTACTCGGGTATCTCACACGTGTCCCTACGTCCGGAACCACAGGTCCACCTGCACGGAACCGGCCTTGAGGACCCTCAATCAGAACCACGGCCGCCCCTGGAACTGCCTCAAGGTGTGCTGCACTGCCACCAACTCACTCAGCCACCCCCTCTGGGTACCAGTGTGACCCCGGGGACCTAAGGGACAGGAAAACTACGTGTGTTTTCCCCTGACTATGTGTATGCTGGTAACTACACTTGTCCCCACAGCACGGGTTAGCACAGGAAACCACAGGAACAAGAGCCTACCTTTAATGGGGGCCTGACGTCTTGCCCCTGGACACAATTACGTAGCACACCCAAAATACTGTAATTCCACAATACCCGCCGCACAGATAGAATACAATATACAGTACTTTGTAAGCTACTTACCAGAGCACACCGCTGCTAGCCAACCAGCCGGTTGCTACAGCACCACAGGAGCCTCCGCTCTACTGTACCTCCTAACCACGTGTGCTCACCTCACACAGGACCGCGCCTACACTCACGAGGCTCCCACGCCTCTACCTCACCACCTCCAGGGCCTTCTGCCCTTCACACCATGGGCCTCTGCCCAGCTACACAGAGCCTTGTACTCTCTACCTCAGGGCTCTGAGCCCACTAACTAGGGCCTTGTGCCCTGCTACCTAGGGGTCCTAGCCCCTGCCTACCGAGGCCTGTGGCCTCCTTAGCTATCTACTAGGGCCTTGTGCCCTTTATAGCTTACGGGCTTCCAGCCCCTACACAGGCCCTGTGGCCTTCCTATGGCCTCTAGGCCACTAACTGCCTAAGGGCCATGTGCCCTTGCACCTGGGGCTCTCACGCCCCCTGTCTAACTAACAGGGGCTTGTCCCCTTTACCAAAATGGCCTACTGGCCCACTGACTTTATCGGGGCCTAGTGCCCAAGTCCCTGGGCCTTGTGCCCCTAATCCTCTGTGCCAACGGGCCTTGTGCCCGACCGTGGCCCCGGGCCTAGTGCCCGAATTTAACGTTGAATATACTTACCTGCTCTGCGCAGGATACTCAACTTGCCACGTCGTCTTCTTCCTTCTCCGAGTCTTCCAGACCCTCCAGCCGGCGGCGACTCTTCTCCTCTTCGGCGCTGGATCTGCTGTTGCTGCTGGGGCGGGGGCGCTCTCAGCCCTTACAAGGGCTCCCCGCCGACGATCTCCGCCGCTTCTGGTCTTCTTCCTCTCTGGACGTCCCACGACGTCCTTCTCTCTCCGCCGCCGGCTCTTTTTGACAAAATGGCGCCACCCGGCGACTTATATAGTCGCCGGCCTGACGTCATTAGCCGGCGCGAGCGCTGATTGGCTCGCGTCGGCGCCAATCTTTTAAATGGCCGGGAGCGAGCCGCGATTGGCTTGCGCATCCGGCCGCTGATTGGCCAGCGGGGAAAGATAAGCCCTGATTGGCTCATCCTTCCCCCGCGCACAGGACCTGCAGGAAAGAAGCCACGATACTCACCGCTGGATCGCTGGACGGGTGAGTACTTCTCCTCTTCTTTCTTCCTGTTGGGCACCATCGGGGATCTCTTCAGCCCCTCCAGGGGCACAGCGCTGGCGGACATCTTCGCCCTCTTCACGGGCACCGGCTCCAGCATCTTCTGTCCCTCCAGGGACACAGCGCTGGCGGGGGTCTTCACCGGAGACACCTCCACACTAGCAAGGCGTATTATATAGTTTTTAATAGTATAAAGTGCAAGAGGCCCTGGCACCCCTTTGGATTTTCGCTCTGGGCAGTTGCACCGGCCACACCACCCTATGGCTCTGGTTTAAATCTACCTGCTAGGCAATCTAAGCTAAACATGTGATGGTACTGTCAACTATACTCAATAACTACTCTGAGTTGCAAAGAGCAATAAGGAAGGAAAAGAGAACAACAGCTGGCATCAGAACCACGTTGTTGTCCTCTTCTTGTCCATCATCATAAGCAGCAACATACACCGATCAGCCACAACATTAAACCACTGACAAGTGAATAACATTGATTATCTTGTTGCAATGGCACCTATCAAGGGGTGGGATATATTAGGCAGCAAGTGAACACTTAGTTGTTAAAAAGAAAAAATATGGTGTATACAGGTACTTCTTCTTTCAACACAGGAGTAAGGACAAAAGCCAATAGTCCTAATTAAGAACAAAGTATAAAAATGAACAATTGAAAGCTCATAAAATTCAATAAAGTAAATGTGTAAAAGTCCAGAATTCTCCTATAAACAATACATGTGTTTCTACTTACAAGATCATGCAATGCGATCCTGATTATCTTATATCTAGAAACTTGTTGTAACGTTGCTCATATTCTTCCAGATTGTTTAATGCGCCAAACCAACCAAAAACAAATGGGGACTATCCCAATAGCCCAAATTTTGAAGAGATAAAAAAGTTTCCATTTTCAGTTCATATGAAAAAAGGAAAATAAAAAGAACATAGTGTGATAGTCTTCAAATAAAAAAGTCTTAAGTTTGATTAACATCAAACTTACATTCACAAAAACATATAAAACCACAGTGTCTGTGATATTAAGAGCTTGTGGCAGATGGCGATAGGTAACAATCATCCACATTGGGCAGGAAGGATTGGAAAGCACATTACTTATTGTTTCTAGGAGAACTCTGGACTTTTACACATTAACTTTATTAAATTTTATGAGCTTTTTATTGATCATATTTATTCATTGTCCTTAATTAGGACTATTGGAGATTTCGTACTTACTCCTGTTTTGAAGTAAAGAGCACCTGTATCCACCCTCTTTTTTTTCTTTTTTATATCTAGCATTTTAGGTGTTACTGCTTTGGGTAAGGACGGGCTGCATCTTTTCGGGCGCCTGTTGATTCTATTTTTTTTTATTAGTTAGTTCTTAAAGTTGATTTTTTGGAAGTAGGAAAAATGGGCAAGTGAAAGGATCTGAGCGGCTTTCAAAAGGGCAAAATTATGATGGTTAGGCAACTGGGTCAGAGCATCTCCAGTGTCATTCAGCAGGTCTTATGGCTTTTTCCCGGTATGGAGTGATTAGTACCTACCAAAAATGGTCAAAGGAAGGCCAACTGGTGAGCCAGTGACAGGGTCATGGGCGCTCAAGGCTCAATGATCTGCATAGGAAACCACTGTAGCACAAATTGCTGAAAATGTTAATGATGCCTGTGACAGAAAGGTGTCAGAACACACACAGTGCATCGCAGTTTGCTGTGTATGGAGCTGCATTGCTGCAGAGTGTCCATGCTGAGCCCCGTCCACTGCCGACAGTGCCTACAATAGGCATATGAGTGCCTGAACTGGACCATGGGGCAATGGAAGAAGGTGGTCTGGTCTGGTTAATCATGTTTTCTTTTACGCCATTTGGATGGCCAGGTGAGTGTGCGTCATTTACCTGGGAAAAAAAATGGCACCAAGATGCACTATGGGAAGAGGGCTTGTTCAGCGGAGGCAGTGTGATTCTCTGGGCAATGTTCTGCTGGGAAACCTTGGATTCTGGCATTCATGTGGATGTTACTTTGACACGTACTACCTATCCAAACAATGTTGCAGACCATCTTCATGGTTTGAGGAACATGACAAAGAGTTCAAGGTATTGACTTGGCCTCTAAATTCCCTAGTTCTCAATCTGATCAAGCATCTGTGGGATGTGCTGGAAAAACAAGTCAGAGCCCTGGAGGCCCCACCATGAAACTTACTGGACTGAAAAGATCTGCTGCTATCGTCTTGCTGCCAGATACCACAGGACACCTTCAGAGATCTTGTGAATTTATGCCTCAACAGGTCAGAGCTGTTTAGCGGCACGAGGGGCACCAACACAATATTAGGCAGGGGGGTTTATTGTTGTGTCTGATAGGTGCATAGTCAGGCAATATTATGCATGCAAAGTTTTTAGAGAAAATCACAATTTTCTAAGTCCCAGTGCACTGCTGACTATGTAGCAGCAGGCAATGGATAGGATATTATGGCTGACCTGCGTCAGTGTCAATAGCTATTGCTTTGCTCATGTTCTTAATCTATTTGCAAATTGATTCTTATTTTAAGCATCATTTTAATCCATCCTACAAAACCATGATGTTGCAACTAGTTAGAACAAAAGTTGATTTTGGGGAAGAAAGAAGAGCATAGTGATAAAATGGTAATAAATTATTAAGTAAATAAGGTATTGCGTAACCTCCAACACAACATTGTAAAATAATTAAGCATACCGCACTGCATTTCCAGACAAAACAGCAACAACAACCTGGACAGTTTCCCTGGAGTTAAATGCAACATTGGCAGCAAACAGACTTTCATCAG
The DNA here is from genome assembly GCF_038048845.1 of Mixophyes fleayi. NCBI lineage: Eukaryota > Metazoa > Chordata > Amphibia > Anura > Limnodynastidae > Mixophyes > Mixophyes fleayi. Next base: position 251,454,773 of record NC_134405.1, read on the forward strand.
GATCCACGGCGTACACGTTATGTCATGTACTCAGTTTTATCCAAACAGGACACTCACCACACTCCAGTACCATGGAGCTTTGCATCGCTTGCACTTCTGCCTTACACCACTTCTGGGTACACTTTCGATGTTCTCTTTAATGTGTGATTGGCTTTGCTCTGACACTTGAACGTAACCTTGGACTATCACTTCAATGACACATGATGTGGGGAAATTCGTAACTAGCTAGGACGTTTGACCTTTTGGACTTTATCTTACACACAGAGCCTACAGATGCAATATCTTAAATGTATCTAATTTTTGAGAACAAATATTAACATATGTACATGAATGTATAAAACTATATTTAGAATAAAACGTAAACTATTCATAAAATGTAGACCAATAGGCCATTTTGCCCTCCAGCTCCTCCAAACAATTTTATTGCTCCTTTTGGAGCTGCTTGATGTTTTGCAACGATGCAGCAATTTCAGCCCTCATCTCTGACAAGGTTGGTGGGGGGGAGGCCAATTTTCAGCTTCCTCCATGGGTGCTGAAAGAAAATCAGAAAAAACATTAAATACATGTATATCTATTTTGTCAAACAGACAGGATTTACTAGAGATGTCTACTATTACATTACTTTCAAATGTTAGGCCTCTAGATACAAATGCATTGGGCCGCACAATAGACGTTGATAAGGCTTTGGTGTAGCATTTTGATAGATGTACTACATTCTGGTGTGCCCCAGGGAGAGGGGTGTGGACAGGGTGGTCTTAACAGCATTATAGGCCCCAGGGCAAAGCACTACAGTGGGGCACTACCTACACAACCACTCACAGGAATTAAAAACAAATTGGTTTAGATTAAAAAGCCCAAAAAATAGAATATACTGACAAGTTGACAAGGCTATCGGGCCCATCTGTTTGTGTCACCCCTGCCCTGCGTGCCCATGTGTTAAGATGGCTCTGGCTGTGGTTTTCTTGTTTAAGAAAAACAAATTTGTAGGGCCATTATGATTTTAACCTGTGATATTTATGTCACCATTTAATCAACATGTGTGACAGCAGGGATTATTTACAAGTATAACGAACATCTCAATGTTATCCATTTATGTCCAGCAGTTATTGCAAATACTTACAATATCCCAAGGCCTCTGCCTCTTGGCTGCCCGCCGCTACCTCCTCCTTCCTGGCCTCTGCCACATTGTCATCCTCCTCATGCTCCTCCCTGGCCTCTGGCATATCCTCCTCCTCCTGCCTGGCCTCAGGCACCTCTTCCTCCTCTTCATCCTCCTCGACCACTGGCTGCCGGCGTTGCCGCCGTTCCCAACGTGCCCGGACTGTTTGAAACATGGGTAAAAATTACTGGATATTCTTCTAACATTCACCAGCTTAATATACGATAGTATTACGCCAATCATGTGATCAGACATTTTTACAAAACTTCTCATTGTCAGCAGAGACAATTATTAAATAATTAATATCTATTCAAATCTACAATATGTTATCTTAACTGTAACACAAGTCCACAAATGACATCATAGGACCATAACTATATACTTACAAGCTGAAAAAGGCTACAAGTCCATGTCAGTTTCCTTCTGGATGCAATGGACATTTGCAATCCACCTTGATTAATGATTATTTTCAGGTGAGCCAGACATGTCCCAGGCCTGTTAGTACACAAAGGAAAGCCTTTAGTTTTGCAATAAACACAGCAATCTTTACTAAACAATCAACATTATTGTTCAAACTGTTCTGCTCATAAAAGGCACATCTGATAAGCTCCCTAACTCCAGACACAGCCCTTCCAGGAGCATTTCTATTTTGCAGAAATCAAAGGTACACTTTTGATTCCCTCCCAAGTATCTGGTCCCAACATTTGTATTTGTTTATAAAAATTAAAAAGGGCTTTACATTCATCACAATATAATAGTTTGTGTGGACTGACAGATATTACCCCAAGTGTGACAAATCAATTTTTTTATTTTTTTTATTTTTACCTTGAAAATCAATGTTCAATGTAAGGTGTCCAGGCTCCACATTTTCCGGAGGGCTGGTGATCTGTTGAATAAACATGCACCATGGAAATTTTTCTATACCACATCAGAGTTTAAATAATAGATATAAGATTGAAAAGCTTCACAACACCACACCCCAAAAAAAAGGTTACAATTCAATAGTCAAATAACACACATTAAAATGCTCATTACATCAGAAAATAAAAAAAATGCACTGCTATTGTGTAACATCAAACATCTTACAAACATTTAAAGTGCCTATAACACAGTAACTTTAAATAAAACTCAAAACAAATGAAATGCAATTAAGGAAATCACCAGCAACAAAAGACAGTACTACCTATTGATTTCTAACAAACTTTTAGTGTGCATGAGAATGTCTTTTATAGGGGATTGTAATGAGACAAGTATATGCAGATATATAGGCCAGGTATCAGCTGACGAGATCTGATGCTGGGTCTATGCAACGGTGGTTATGACTAAGGGCTAGATTTACTAAGCTGCGGGTTTGAAAAAGTGGGGATGTTGCCTATAGCAACCAATCAGATTCTAGCTGTCATTTTGTAGAAGGTACTAAATAAAAGAAAGCTAGAATCTGATTGTTGCTATAGGCAACATCCCCACTTTTTCAAACCCGCAGTTTAGTAAATCTAGCCCTAAGTCTCTTTTCATTCTCTACTGATTAAAGTAATTTTGTGTTTCTTTCTTATTGTACACTTATCTGATATGCATTAGACTAGACATTGCTTTATTGATTTTGCAAACACCAAACATGATCCTTTGTGTCTGTTACTAAGAAGGTGTGTTCAATTAATTAAGTTCAAGGACATTTTTGTGTCCAAATAGTTAATGTGCAGTTTGGTGTGGGTGTTTCCATCTGAAGTATACCTTAGTGGTTTAAGAAATGAGAATGATGCCTGTACGTGGCTTCACTTTGTCTGTTTCAGTGTATGTATTCCACTCTGTCACTTATCTGAGAGTGCTTTAGTATATGTTTTGGTGTGTAATATGCCATGTTGAACAGTGTGGTCAGCTACAACACAGAAAAGCAGTTGGTCCAAATGACTTGCTTGCAAAGAAATAGAAAATCTGTACTGCCAAAAGTGGAAAAACCTAAGTGGCCACAATAACCTTAGAGAAAATCCAATAATTTGAAGTACTAGCAATATTAATCTACTTTTGCATTGTATTAATATGTAACGCCCCCTGCGGGGAAAGACAGGGACAGACGCAACACAAAAGAACTCACCTTGAAAACGATGGTCACCTCCAGTCCGCTTCCTATTTCCCAGCTGCGATCCAATCCCAGCAGATCCGCAGCCGCTGTCACCTCCAATCACGTCCCTCTAAGATAGAGACAGGGATTACGGCCGTGCCTACCAGGTAAGGGCTGTCCGAGACCACGGCAAAGAACGAGGACACGGTCAGTCCAAGCTCACTTGCCGCCTCCTCACTTTGTTCTTGCCAAGACGCGGGGGACTACAGGCACTGAAGGCCAAGACTAGTCCGAGGACTAATCCCGCCTCAAGTACCTCACACACCTGCCGGTGAGGGCCTAACCGAAAGGGGGAATCGAGCTTAATACTCACCGGGACACTCCCACTTCCGATCCGGTTCTCCTGCACCTTCCCGACTCCTGCGGATGACAAGAACACACAGCCTCCCTCTACGCTCTCCGTGAGACTAAGATGGCACCCACAAAACTGGACTAACTACAACAGCGACCCGACCCTAACAACGTTCTAATGGTCGGCAACGCAACTAAGTCAAACCACTATAACTAACTAGGTGTGGTGCACTAACGGAACTGCTCACTTACACGCTACGGGGAACACCAGCCGGTGTTCACAGCCTAAACCGGAGGGCGGTTCCTAACCCCCTCACCCAGGTCGTACCAAGAAGCTGCCTTCTTGCTATGGGGTCACCCACGGACCCTAAGGACCGGTTCTTTAAGCCCGGCTGAGGCTCAGTAGAACAGCACACTAACCCGCGGGCCGACTGCCGCACGGAACAGCCGATCGAACTGAACCGCCCGACTGCCTGTACTCGGGTATCTCACATGTGTCCCTACGTCTGGAACCACAGGTCCACCTGCACGGAACCGGCCTTGAGGACCCTTGATCAGAACCACGGCCGCCCCTGGAACTGCCTCAAGGTGTGCTGCACTGCCACCGACTCACTCAGCCACCCCCTCTGGGTACCAGTGTGACCCCGGGGACCTAAGGGACAGGGAAACTACGTGTGTTCTCCCCTGACTATGTGTATGCTGGTAACTACACTTGTCCCCACAACACGGGTTAGCACAGGAAACACAGGGAACAAGAGCCTACCTTTAATGGGGGCCTGACGTCTTGCCCCTGGACACAGTTATGTAGCACACCCCAAAATACCGTAATGTAAACTACACTCGCCGCACAGACAGAATAAATACAGTATACGGTACTTTGCACGCTACTTACCCGAGCACACCGCTGTTAGCCAACCAGCAGGTTGCTACAGCACCACAGGAGCCTCCGCTCTACTGTACCTCCTAACCACGTGTGCTCACCTCACACAGGACCGCGCCTACACTCACGAGGCTCCCACGCCTCTACCACACACCACCAGGGCCTTATGCCCTACACACCATGGGTCTCTGCCCAGCTACACACAGAGCCTTCTGCTCTGTTTCATGGGCCTCAGCCCCCTCTCTAACTCAGGGCTCTGAGCCCACTCACTAGGGCCTTATGCCCTACTACCTAGGGGTCCTAGCCCCTGCCTGAGGCCGGTGGCCTCCCTAACTGACTGAGGGCCTTGTGCCCTTAATAGCCTACGGGCTACCAGCCCCTAACCAGGCCCTCTGGCCTTCCTATGGCCTCTAGGCCACTAACTACCTAAGGGCCTTGTGCCCTTGTAACTGGGGCTCCCATGCCCCCTGTCTAACTAATAGGGGCTTGTCCCCTTTATCATCACTTCTATGGCCTACTGGCCCACTAACTTCGTTGGGGCCTAGTGCTCAGGTCCCTGGGCCTTGTGCCCCTAATTTACCGTGCCAACGGGCCTTGTGCCCGACTGTGCCCACGGGCCTAGTGCCCGAATTAACGCTGAGTATACTTACCTGCTCTGCGCAGGATACTCAACTTGCCACGCCGTCTTCTGCTTCTTTCTCCGGGTCTTCCAGACCCTCCAGCCGGCGGCGCCTCTTCTCCTCTTCGGCGCTGGATCTCCTGTTGCTGCTGGGGCGGGGGCGCTCTCAGCCCTGACAAGGGCTCCCCGCTGGCGATCACTACTTGCTTGTAGTCTTCGGGTGGCAGGGTAGCTCACGGCCCTTACAAGGGCCCCCTGCCGCCGCTGCCGCTGGTCCTGTTGCTGGACGTCTTGAAGAGACGTCCTTCCTCTTCTCCGCCGACGGACTTCTGCCAAAATGGCGCCACCCGGCGACTTATATAGTCGCCGGCGTGACGTCATTAGCCGGCGCGAGCGCCGATTGGCTCGCGTCGGCGCCAATCTTTTGAATGGCCGGGCGCGAGCCGCGATTGGCTCGCGCATCCGGCCGCTGATTGGCCAGCGGGGAAAGATGAGCCCTGATTGGCTCATCCTTCCCCCGCGCACAGGACCTGCAGGAAAGAAGCCACGATACTCACCGCTGGATCGCTGGACGGGTGAGTACTTCTTCTCTTCTTTCTTCCTGCTGGGCACCATCGGGGACCTCTTCAGCCCCTCCAGGGGCACAGCGCTGGCGGACATCTTCGCCCTCTTCACGGGCACCATCTCCACAAATATACATGGATACTTTTCAATATGCACATTTTTTCACTCTGCATGTACCAAATCTGTATGTGTTGAATATTTCTAGGTTTTGACCTTTTTAACAAAGTTTTAAGCAAAACAACTTATGATAGAAGTAAGTGGTAAGCTTTTAGTTCTATGACATTTCCTTGACATGTTGTTTTCACCACTTGCACATTGGTGTAGCAGTTAGCTAATCTACCTTGCAACCACGCAAGCCTGAGTTCTACCCCTCACCAATGCTCTTGTATGTGAGAGATCATTAATATCCTTGCCATATTTGTGTTGATGTTAAAAGTGTTGATGGGGTCATATTAAGCTATGGTTAAAGTCACATGTGTTTTCACATTGAGAGTAATTATAATGGTGGTTGTTGTGATTCTATAGAGATTTTAAATCAATATTGAATGTTAGTGGTAGAAAATAAAATATTTTTTTTTTTACCATGCACTCAGCACTCCATTCCGGCAGCCAGAATGAATGTGGAATGAGTGTGCACGGAATGGATAGGGAGTGATAGTAGAGAAGATAACTGCCTAGCATACCAAACTGCAGTGTAGAGGCCTATAAAAGCCAGGCCACTTTACTGAAGAGCCAGCAAGCAGCATAGTGCACTATATGAAGCTAAATAATTCCGGCAGTTCCGATTTTAACCCAAAGGGCCTAAATATCATTATACATCTTACACTTGCCAGTGGCATTTATTAGAAAGGTGTCTGTAAGGCAAAGAGGCTTTTTTTTACACAATCACAGTAATGGAACATTTGAGACATATATATATATATATATATATATATATATATATATATATATATATATATATATATACAAATAAATGTTTTTTTTTAAAAAAAGCAAAAAAATTTCTGTATTCATATGTCTGTTTGTTTTGCATATTTGGTTGTGGTTTTTATCCGCAAAGTATGCTTCTAAAGGCTTTTAATAGTTGTTTGCGCTACCTGTTTTGGACTTAAACATGGCCCAGAGCTTCCTTAACTTTTAGCAATGATTTGAGGCATGAGTGACGTCAGTTTGTCTTAACCGCAAAGAGGGAACGCCTACTGTGCTTAAGTTACATTCCATAATGCCTACTTTACTCATGTGATCTCTCATCTCCGCCCAGTCCGCGTCCACTCTCCTCCCATTCCCACCACTTTCTACTCAAGTGGTGAAGCACCATCGCAACATCATCTCAAATTTATTTGCGATGGAGTTTGCATTTGAGTTGCCTCTGAGTGCCGTATCTGATGTGTTTGAGCAGCGTATGTGGTGCTTTTGCTGCTCAAGTCTCGTTTTTGCGCATGCGCAGAGACGACTAGCAGATTATCCGCATACGTTTGCGTTTGCTTACCTTGATGAATCAGGCCCTAGAATCTGATTGGTTGTGTTATGAGCGTTTTGTCGCTATCCAATAACGATTGTCGAATCTCAGTTTGTGTTTCCAATGCACAACTATTTATTCTCAAAAAGTAGCAGAATAATTCAAGTGAAATAATAGTAAGTACACCCTTTACTTATCGCAGGCACTCTGGATCCAGTGAACAGTCATTCAGTCTAAGTTAGTTTAAGCTCAGGAATCTAAAGGAGGGGATCATCTCTCCAGGGGATGAGCTCTGATCTTCCCGCCAAGATTTCTAATCATAATAGTCCATAATTCCTTAACATTAATAACTTGCGTATGCACTCTGCAATCCCTTTGCAGAGTGAACAGGACAGTCGCAAATGTGAAGGGGATTAGTATGATACCACACATGACATGATTCCTTCAACGTGTACCATATGTTTTACTGATATGCATATAACTTATAATATTACACATAAATACTACTATAGTTCGACATAAATGACTATGTGTTGCAACTACCATTAGTGTGTACTATTTTACAAGTGTGCGTATTTGTGCGAATGTATGTGAAAGACTAAATACTGTTGTTGCCACATGTTGCAGCTGCGTACGCCCTTCCAAGCCGTAGCGTGCCCTTTCACGCCGTATGCATCTTTTTAAACAAAGACAACCAAGTTTGCTCAATTTTAATTGAAATGACTTTATCCAATTTGCTGACTTCGACAGTTGCTAAGGGCAACATCTCCACTTGTAAGGTGTCCACTTCCTATCTTCGAGGTAAAACAAGATTGGAAGTAAATTTTTAATTACCTACCTTCTGTGTATGTATGGAGGGAATGGGCTATTGATTATAGTAGAAGTGAGGTTCCCAAGTCTTATGAGCTGGAAGACTGTATTCTGTATGGAAATAATTTGTTCCTAAATGGCAGTGGACTCCAAGACAACATTTGAAATATTTGTATTTGCACTGCATTTGAGCATTACATAAGGGCAAATATACCCACTTCCCTCAATAAGTGTTTCAAGCTTTTCTATATTTATATTAGTACAAATTGTGATGTATTATTTTTTTTACAAGGGTTTTAAAATAGATTATTCCTAATGGGCTGTAATAACATTTCTTTGAAAGTCAAGCCTTTATATTGTTTTTCTGCCATATTGAATAATTCTGATTAGTTTATGATTTTCTTGGTAATTCTAGGACTGTTCCTAAAGAGTTTTGTGTCCTATCAATATGCTACTAAAACTGTAGATGAGTGATTTATGTAAGTTGGCGTACTATGAATGTAGATCTAATATAATTATTCTTTCATTAATCCCAAATAACTTTGTCTCTAGTACAGCTGTATAACATATTTCTAAATAGTTTTCTCTTTTCACTATTTTGCCCTTGTTTTGTCCTTTTTAAGTCAAAATAAGAAAAGTAGAAAAAGAAAAGTGCATAATAAAAACACAAAATAATAAAATACAAGATACCATTGCATCTAATTGTGAAGTGCTATGTAATCTGCTAGCGCTATATAAATAAGTATAGATGATGATAATGATACCATGTTTCTAGTAGCAGCAATGAATAAAATAATTAGAGAGCAACAATAAATAGGAAAGCACTACTTGGTGTTGGTAGAATGTTGCATGAACAAAATATAAAGTAGCAGAAATATTTGTTTCTGGCAAAATAGGCAGTGGAAATAAAAGAGAATGATGCCAGAAGGATGCTTATGATCATTATATAATTGTATAAAATTCAACCAATAAAATTCAAGGTCTTCAGGTGATTAAAATACACTTCCCCCCAAAAAAAATGTCATATTTATTAATATGTCATAGTTATAGAATAAACATGGAAGTTTTCATAAAGTGGTATATCAAGTAAAAATAAAGTTACTGTAAAGGCGGAAATGCATTGTTATTTAGATGGCATTGCATAATATGATCTTCATGCAAGGCTTTTTTAAGAAAAAAAATTGCAATAAGTAAAGAAAACAATAAATAAGCAGATAAAGGCATCCTGCAGTGCTTTTCTATGGCCTGCTGTGGATTTGTAGTAAAAATGAAAGGAGTGCCTGTTACCACTTGTAAGAAGCATAGGGCATTCACAATAAATCTCAGGTACTTTGAACCCCGTGACAAGTGCACTGACATGTTTCAGGTCCATCCTGGTCCCTTTTTCAGAGAGAACTTGATGATCAGCTGTAAGAAGCTTTTGCTTTATATAGACATGTCAATTAAAAATGATCAGCTGGTCAATGAAATAATTTACCAAATACATTTCTTTATAGTTTTACCAGTTGTTACTGTTACCATAATCCTTCAGAAAGTAAAAAAAAACTTAAACAGAAAATGTGGAAAGAACTGAAATCTAGACTTTAGAACACACGTAAAGGGTTACTTATGGTAATATAAATAAAATAAAATATGTATCCAATATAATTGTAACAAGACCACCACAATAAAAGTATACCGTATCAATTTCTTCTTATTGTTTGTTTATAAATTTGTATATATATATATATACATATATATATATATATATATATATGTATATATATATATATATATATTCTATTCTCTGCACTGCACAGAGAATATGTAATCATACACATCAGTCCCATATTACTTTATAAATCCCTACCACACACACATACACACACTAGGGTCTGCTTGTCAGAAGCCAATTAACCTAGCAGTATTCTTTTGGAGTGTGGGAGGGAAACACATCACCCAGAAGAAACCAACACAAACGCATGACCACAGCTCTAACCACTGCATCACTGGGCTGCCTATAGCTCAAAGTGGATGCTAATTATAGTTGCATTTGATAATAAAACCAAACATTTCCAGTGACAATGTAATGATAGAATTGCTTCTGAGACCAAAAAGACCATTAAATATATGGGTCCATGTTTATCATGTCAATAATGGCATAAGGCTAATTCAGGACAGGATAACTATAATGCAAATAGTATATATAATGATAGGACTTTTAATTAAATGTAACATAGGGTAAATCAATGCAAATAATGCTAAATACTTACTCAAATAGGAAAAATGCCTACATGAAAGTATTAACGATTATAATTTAACTATGTAAATTGTTTTATGATTGTAGTTAAATTAGATATCAAAAGACACTTTTAGCATAATGATCAGAATGACAGTTTTGCAGAAAAAATGAAGGTAATATATTACATTTATATGGACTGACTGGTTTCACATTACTCAGACTGGAATACTTTACCTGATGGCAAACATGATCATCATTAAATTCCTTTCTATAAAATGAAGACGTTTTCAGTGCTTGTCCTTACCACTGAAAATTCTGTGTGTATATAAAATAAAAAACTTGAGGTATTAGATTGATCAAAACATTTAAGCCTGCATACCAGCTTCAAAGGTACCTCATTGTATGCTGGTCCTATCCTATGTAGATATATATGCTTCAAACACCATTAGAATGCACTGCAAATCAAATGCATTCACTTCCCAGGTACAAAGGGTTTATATCTAACAAGGGCTGTCTTGTAAACCACACCCACAAGTCCCTGTGGTGCTAACAAATAAATAAAATAAATCCACCCACTTTCTCTATGACACATGGGTTCTATAGGATTATTTTCCATCTAGGATTAGCAGGCAGAGAAAATATTTCATATAGCTTAGTTCAATTTGCATCTATGCTAATAAAGGAATTTTTAGCAGGCTTTTTTTTTCCTGTCGACATATTGTTTTAGACCAGGGGTCAGGGAAAATTTTTACCTTTTACTCCCAAATATATTTAGATACTCCGACGTTAACCCCTTTATTTGAAAGGAGGTAAATCATATATTATTAATTATTGGAATTCAAAATTTTATTGAATCTATTCATAATTTCTTTGAAAGCTTTAACTTCAAAACTTCAGCTTTTGGAAAAATGATGATACAGCGTCCAATCGATTTTTCTGCTTTGTTTTTATGTTCGTTAGAATGGAAAATCCTTGTTCGCAAAGGTAGGTTATTGCAAAAGGCAGCAACTTTTTGACTACCTCCTCATGTGCAATTTTGAATGCCTTTGCAACTGTTGACATCCAAAAATATGACAGATCTGATTTGTTTTCAAATGCAATACGTGCTTCATTATTGCATCGAAGCTCAAGAAGTGCCTCTGCCAACCCTTGAGGCTCTTCTGGTACAACAGCAATTTCAGATTTGGGGTAATTTACCCCTTTTCCCTGATCACTGTTTTAGACAACTACATTATAGTAGATAAATTAAGTCCTTTTTTGTGTCAGGTAGTGTGATGTTTTAAAGAAAATAATTGATCATTTGGAGTGGAAGTAAATTCTGTAACAACTGGTCAATGTTGTGTGTATTTGCATACATAGCTATTATTGAAATCCTAGGGTACAGATTGCCAGCCATCTTGTCCCTTCATGATTAACATGATTGTTTTTATGATTTCTTATACTTGGCACACAAAAGTAATTGGAATTTGGGTGTTTTGCCAAAGATAATTTTAGGCTTTTCAAGCAAAAATTCAAATGGTAAATTGCCCATTTAACAATATCCAAATTTTTTACCACTTTATTAATTTATTCATAGTCTGAAATTACTTTTTATATAAATTAAAAGTAAAGTTCCTTGTTGGTTTTTGCAGTAATTCATTATATTTATTTATCTGACTGAACTACAGACCTACATCTTTTCTATAGAAATGGTCATTTGTGAAGGCAGCTTCCTGATCAAAGCTTTAGTGCAATTACTCTTAAGATGACTGAATTTTTTTTAAAATTTATATAGTAAATGTTTGTTAATCTATTTTTCAAATGACAGCTGTCTGAAAAATTAAACTGTTACAGTCTTTTAATATGTTTTTGCCTTGATGTTTTGGCCGTCTATAAGAATCAGAGATTCTCGGGCTCGGCTATACAAAAACCAAGCCCCCCGATCTCAGTAGATCCAAGTACCAAGCCAAGCTGGCTCTGTACTTTTGCGCATCCTCGAAACTGATAACGAGGCAAAACTTCATTGTTACATTGTTTCAAGTTATTTGCATGTATTGGGTGCACCAACTGTCATTGAATATGGATTTATAAAGATTATAAAATTACATTTACAGAAATTGTGACTACCTGGTGCTGTGGAGACGTCTGCAGTAAAAACGTCATTGTTGCTTTGTCGGATCTCGCAAGTTTTTGATTCTATAAGTACAACCCTCCACGGAGATCCTCCACCATTTCACAGACAGACACAGAAGGGGGTAGCAGCGTTCTTGGCAGTCTCCAGTGTAGCTGGCCAGCGTCATAGCTAAAACAGAAAGAGGAGGGATGGCAGTGTTCTTGATGGTCTCCAGTGATATTGTACTGTGCCATAGCTCACACTGAAATAGGAGGGAAAACAGTGTTCTTCTTATCAGTCTCCAGTGACATTGCTCTGTGTCATTGGTCACACAGAAACTGGAGGAGTGGTAGTGTTCTTACATATCTCCAGGAGACATTGCACTGTGCCATTGCTTATAGAGAAATGGGAAGGGTGACAGTGTCCTTGTCATTCTCCAGTCACATTAAAAAGTCAAGTCATGGTAACACGCATACATACGAGAATCATTAATGTGCATGAAAGAAGAGACATTAACACTATGCAGTTTATTGACCTCTGTCACGTGTCAGACCTTACTACTCTCTTACTGGGGTCTAATGAGCAAGTTGAGCCTCGCAGCAGCAAAGATGGGTCCTCTGTCTTCTGATGATCTTAGATTGAGGGAATGTGCATGCGCACTCCTGTCTTTTATCTTCTCCTAGTCCCCTGCATTGGTTGATTAGATTTCCACTCCCCTTATCCAGCTGCCTATTTAAAGCACCTGTTCTGGCAATATGGTGCCAGATCTTCATGTCCTGTTAGCCTGCTGCTGCTGAATCATTTGGCTTCTGTTTTCCTGTGTTTTCTTGTGAATCCTGATAATTGTTTCCCTGTGCTTCCTTGTGCAATCCTGGTATCCTGTATCTGGTGCTTGTCAGCACATCCTGATATCCAGCATCCTATGCTTCTCAGCTAATCCTGGTATCCAGCATCCGATGCTTCTCAGCTAAACCTGGTATCCAGTATGCAGTGCTTCTCAGATAGTCCTGGTATCCAGCATCCTATGCTTCTCAGCTAATTCTCGTATTCAGCTTCCCTGTGAATTCTGGTATCCTGTATCTGGTGCTTGTCAGCAAATCCTGGTATTCAGCATTGGTCAGCACGGTGGCTTAGTGGTTAGCACTTCTGCCTCACAGCACTGATTTCAATTCCCGACCATGGTCTTTTCTGTGTGGAGTTTCTATGTTCTCCCCCTGTTTGCGTGGGTTTCCTCCGGGTGCTCCGATTTCCTCCCACATACTAGTAGGTTAATTGGCTACTATCAAAATTGACCCTAGTCTCTCTCTCTCTCTCTCTCAGTCAGACTATACATAGACCCTGTGCACCTAAACAAAGCACTGCTAAAGCCTCGACACCCATTGAGAACGGTCAAACAAGCTATTGCTATGTCTTAGGCACAAAATTTTAGTGCTCTGGATACTAAATGTGGATTTTGGCACTTCTGGACTTAGTGGTTAGCACATATACCTCACAGTACTGGAGTCGTCATTTGATTCCCGAAACTAATCTGTGCAGATCTTGTATGTTCTCCTCGTGCTTGTGTGGGTTTCCTCTGTATGCTCAGATTTTTTCCCACACTCCAAAAACATTCTAGTAGGTTAATTGGCTGTTGTTAAATTGATCTTAGTCTCTGTCGGTCTGTGTGTATGTTATGGAATTTAGACTGTAAGCTCCAATGGGGCAGGGACTGATATGAATGAGTTCTCTGTACAGCGCTGCGGAATCAGCGGCGCTACATAAATAAATGGTGATGATGATGATGATCCTATGCTTCTCAGCTAATCCTGGTATCTAGCATCCTATGATTCTCAGTTAATCCTAGTATCCAGTGTTCAGTGCCTTTCAGCTTTCCTTGTTATCTGTATCCTGTATCCAGAACTCCTCTTCAATTTCTGTCTTTGTCATGTAAGGCTCCACGCCTCCATGGTGGGTGGAGCAATATCAGGCAGATTGGGAGAATCTTACCATTCCTGGGTAAAACCATGACAGCCTGCCTGGTGGGTTTAAAAGATCTTTAGGGAAATTGTAAGTGTCCAAAGTTTAGGATTGTATATGGATTTAAACATATGTTCTGTTTAAATGTCTACCTCTAATCCATATAAAATAATGTAGTAGGATCTGTTTTAGATGCTTGTTCGTCAAAATCACATTTAAAATCAGTTATGCCTCTTTCTCATATTATACCTGCTTTAGACTGATCATCCCCTATTTGTATTCAAATTTAATTTTTTAAATAACATTTGTTTGTACTCCTGTTATTGTTTCATTGACTGAGATTCCTACAAATAGGGTCTGAATGTGTTCATGATGTCACTTATTTAATTTCTTGGAAAAAATATAAATTTGTTATATAACTGTGTATTTCAAGGATATGATGGGTATAGATGTATCTGCTTATACAAGTAATACATTTCTCAAGCTTCATATAGTGCACATATTTAAAGCACATCTTTAGAACACTTACTTCAGAGGATTTCAGTTTATACTTGCTAAGAAAACAATCACAACTATCTTGAGCTTTTGGTGGTGCATGTGTATTCTTTTGCCGGTGTACCTTCTCGCTTGATGACAACCTTCTTTTTCTTGTTTTGTATTCTGATGGAAGCTTCAGCTGCTTGAGGAAAATGGCTGCACTGGTTTGTGTGCCATGTGCTGCCAGGTTATGCGTGGCATCAAAGCTGAAAGTTGGTTTTTCATTATTATTTATTACCAACTCCAAACACTTTATTCCCCCCAAGCCCTAAACAGTTAAACTCACCATTTGAGGTCACAACAAGCAACATATGCGGTTTTCACCTCATACCAGAAATACTTGGGCAGATATATGTGCTCCTCCTCTACCAGCCACTGCTTAGTACAATAGCATTGATCATCTGATAAGTGGTTTGTTGTGTTCTCAGACATCACTCACCCCCCTCCATATAAGCCTACAGGGGGAGTTCATTTGGTGTTAACTGCACCCCCTCCTCTTCTGCCTGCCTGGGAAATGCACATATAAATGTGTGGTTTGCCCTCCTGTGTGAGCTCACAGGCAGAGCTGCTGGGAAACAGAATGCTGTAAGGCTAAATTCCAGTATTATAGTGCCAAAGATAAAACAGACACATGACCATGGATTAAATTGACCTTGGGGAAGGGGATTTCAGGCCAACTGGAACCCCCTTCCTAAATGCACATCTCGGTTATAACAATAATCATTATGTGTCTGATTATCAATATCAGATTGTGAATTATCATGTATCTTTTTCACTGATATATCAGTGTTCTAAAAATTTGTTTTATTTTGGTACTTTAAAACATATTTTGTGCTGTAGTGTAACATTTGAACTCTAAATTTCCATAGCTATAGAGCTGTCCATTAGCTGTATATATATAAGGATGGACTGAATAAAATGTATAAAATAATAAAGTGGAAATATATGTGTTTAATGGTTTATCAGAAGTTGAGCATTTAAAAAACAGTAAAGGGTGGCAAAAACAAAGAGAAAGGAGGGATGATAAGGCATACATAGAGAGATGTAAAGGAAACAATAGATAAATAGCACCCTACAGAGGACACAAGTAGACAATATATAAAATATAAACATAATTTAGTAGAGGTAACGTTCAACACTAGTATTGAAAAAGAAAAGTGCATAATAAAACACAAATTAATAAAATAATATACTATGTTTCAAAAAGCAGTAATGTTAAATTAGATCGCCTCAATGAACATGAAAGACTACATGTTGTTTGTGAAAAGCTACATGAACAAAATAAATAGCAGCCAAAAAAAACCATTTCAAAGCTATATAATTGCTGCTACAAGGACACTGATGATACTGATGTACTTGTTACAAAATACCATAAATTCTTGAGGTGGTTGACATATAACTGTAAGATATTCTTTATTTTTAAATATATTGCAATATTAATCCTAAATAATTTCTGGATTTAGTTTGCCAACACAATACATAACCCAGGTGAGATATTATTGGGAAGCTTATGATTTAGTGTAATTTAATTTATATGAAACTGCAGCATAGTCTTGTAAAATTGAATGAAGGGTGTGGCTGATTTTAGAGCCTTTGTGATATTATTTGGTAAGGATAGGGATAATGTCTTGTTGGAAGGTCAGATAGAAGTTGTAAATATATCCATATGGTCCTGGGTCCTTGTCATTGGCAAACACTTTTATTGCATCTTTAACCTCTCTTTCTGACCAATCTATATTGAGTGAAATATATGTGAGAGATACTATTGGCCATTTCATGGGTTTATAGTAAGTTGAGGTCTTTCTCTAAATAATAGCATTATATACAGCAATTGTACATAACAGATTTCTAGTATATTACCAATGTCTAAATGGTAGGACAATTTAGTTATCTTGTTTTTAAGTATGTGCCTACATTGTTTGCTTATTTCCCTCTTAGTTTGTATGTTATTAATTTGATCCATTTGATCCATCTGTTCCCTAATTTAGAAAGTTTTAGTTGAGGTAGTGCTCTTTGGATTTGTAGCATGGTCAGTTTTTTCTCTTTATGTTGAGAGTCTAGTAGCCCTATTATGGATTCTAGGTAATTTTGTAATGCTTTGTTAGCTCTTAGAATTCTGTCCGCTGTTTGGGTTGCAGAGTCTCTTATTACTTTGAGAACGCACTAGAAATGAAAAATGGAAGTATCTTCTAGGCCAGTGTTGGCTAACCAGTGACACTCCAGGTATTGTGAAACTACAAGTCCCAGCATTCCCTTCCAGCAACAAGCTGCTATATATTGGCAAATCATGCTGGGACTCTCACATCACCTGGGGGTTTCCCTTTACAAGGCAGCGCCGCTTTAAATTTTAGCTGTCATCTCGCTGAACTCGCGGGAGTTGAAGAAACCGGAGTATCATACATTTACCCCCTGAAGTGTAACAGGTTGGCCAACACTGTTCAAGGCTATTTCTTTCTAATAATAATTAGAATAGAATATTAAGCTGAAAGGTCCTATGTCTATATTAATGTATCATGATCAGACAATGTGATTGTTAGAATTGAAATAATAGATATACAGCTTGCAAAAGTATTCAACTCCTCCAAAGCCAACATATTTGTCTATATTGCAGATGACACTTAAACTGATTGTTACAGATAGTATTTTTATAGCGAACCAGTATGCTCTTTATGTGCATTTTCAAACTAATAATTCCTTATTTGTCTGCAGACTTTTTAAAAAATAACATAAAACTGAAAATTGATGCTTTCATAACTATTCAACCCCATGCAGACTAGTACTTGTCAGAACCACCTTTTTCTACAATAACAGCTTTAAGTCTGTTGTTGTAATTTTCTACCAGGTTTGCACTCTGGAAGTGATTGTGCTCATTCTTCCTTGTAGATTTACCCCAGTTGTTTAGGTTGGTTGGATGACACATGTGGACTGCAGTCTTCATCTGGATTGAAATCTGGACTTTGACTTGGCCATTGTAGAATATTCACCTTTTTATTGTTCAAGAATGTCAGTGCTGTTTTGGCCTTGTGCTTGGGAACATTGTCCTGCTGGAAGATGATGAACTTTCTCCCAGGCTTTAATTTTCTAGTAGACTGAAGCAGGTTGTCTTGCAGTATCTCCCTGTATTTTTCACCATCCATCCTTTGATTTTAACAAGATGCCCAGTCCCCACTGACAAAAATCATCCACGCAACATGATGCTGAATCCCCCATACTTTACTGTTGATTTTTTTGTTCAGGAATGAGCATTTTGAAATGGGACCAAAAAGCTAAATTTTTGTTTCCTCTGACCACAAAACCTTATCCCACATTTTGTCTGGGTCACTCTGATGTTTCTGGCAAATTCCAGACATGCTTTGATGTGGATTTCTTTAGTAATGGCTTCTTCTTATCCACCCTTTTGTACAGCACAGTTGTGTGGAGAGCTCTTGACATGGTTGCCTTTACTCCAGTCTCAGCCATTGAACTCTGTAGGTCCTTCAAAATGATGAATGTTTTTAATATAAAGGGAATTTGTCTGGTGTTTGGGGCATAAATTGAGACAAAATTAATTATTTATTTTATAGATTATCCACTAGTATTAGTGGATAATATCTATCTCATTTTTACCATTAACCTGTTGTTCTACTGTGAATGAGTGTTCTGTGTTTATTAATAGCCACCTAATTACGATTAAATGGACCACTGGCTGAATATCACTGACAATAACATTATTTAGAGTTTATTATGGCAAAGAAAGTGAAGAAAAAGTTGACAGGTACTATATCAACTTTATGATCCAATAAGGTTTTTGGGGCAAGCCTCCATTTGTTAAGGGAAGTTGGACTTGCAAGTTACTATTTTCTGTACACATTAACTCTAGGAAAATGTATGGTTAGGTGAAAATAATAAATTTTTAATTTATGTACCCTACCCCCATCTACAGAAATGAAAAACTTATTTATCTCAATAAAGAGAAAAGAAAAGCCATACTTGCCCTCAAAAGCCTATGTAAAATTTACCTTTGTAGACAAAGTAATTAAAAAGCTAACAGATGCAGCCCATTAATCTCATGTGACTAAATGAGAAGAAATACACAACTGGCAGAAGAAGGCTTAATGCACAATGCGCAAAAGACAAAGTGCTGCTAGGAAGGTACCATGTTTATTACATTTCCATTTTTTATGATCTTTATCTTTATACATAAGGTATCACAGAGGCCTGATGTTGTATTATTTACACCTTACAAAAATGCATCAGGTGTTTGCACCCAATATTATATTGTGTCAGTTCCTTTTTGTGTCAATTAATTGTGCCAGAGTTTAATTGATATAAAACTTTGAGTCCTATATTAAAAAAAAAAAATCTCTTAAAAACCTATTGATTTTATTGCACTATTTTATCTCCACTATCTCCACTATGTAATAAATTTTGCGACTTTGCAAATGCAGTTTGTTTTATAACTGAAAGTATTTAGTATTTATTGTGAATTTTTCAATGAATCCTCTAGATGAGAACATAATTGTCGTTAAAGGAAAAATAGATATGTGTTTTATACATTATGATGTCTTACACATATGTGCCAGTCAGTGGTGGAAGTGAGGGTGTACACAATGGTATAACATCACTTACATTTTCCATACTGCCACTTCATTTAGATATTCAAATATTGAAACAACAGAAAAGTTAATATTTAAATTTAAGTTGTGCTGGATTACACTGTATGGAAGTTTACTGCAAAGAAACCTCCCAGCTGACTTGGATGTGGTGGCATTCTGTTGTGTATCATCCGGTTCTGAGCATGCGCAAAGTGATTTTGTGGATGATACGCACAAAATTGGCAGGTGCGCTCCTTAATGACTCAGGCCCTTAATGACTTCCATTGTCCTCAGTAGTTGCAGACACCATGGAAAATGTTGTAGCTTCTGATTTTTCATAGGTTTATTTATTTAGTTTTATTCTCTGATAAGATCTGTGCATAGCACTTTCAAGTCAATTTTCAATACTGTTACCTATCTTCTACATTTTGAGGATTTTTTTTTGTAGAATGAATTCGGTTAATCTTGTCATACACGCCTGTATTAAGTTCCAAATTCTGGATCATGGGAAAAATTACAAACACTGCACACATTATCTATCAGGTCAGAAAATAAACAATGTGAGATGTATTTTGACTGTGCAAGTCTTTTATTTTGCCATATCTGATTCTGTAAGTGGAACCATTGTGATCACGAGCAGTCTGTCTTTTCAGAAACAATCAATATAGAAGAGTGCTGGGTACGAGACCTGAAGGAAAAAAAATTAATCTCCCAGAGTGTGTGTTCCAGTTTCTAAATGATCTTCAAGAAGACATTTATTTAAGTCAGCTACACATTAAGATGACCGAATGTGCTCCTGGTGTTAAAGATTTACACTTATGTCCACATTAGTATGTTAATCAAGTGCAATACATTAATCCTTATCCCTTTACAAGGCTGACATCATTTAAAACCATGTGTTTGTTTCTGGGTATATAAGAAATAACAATATTTTCTGAATATATTCAATTGCTCCTTTCTACTTAGAATGCATTTTAAATTAACTTTTATTCCAAAATAAGCATATTATAAACATGATCTCATTAGCAAATACATAATGTAAAGTTAAGTTAGTCAATGAAGGGTGTTTACTATCATTTTTACTATTATGTAACAAATCTGCACTAAAAGTGTAGCAAGTAGATGTTTACTTTCAGTATGTAACTTGCACTACTGATTAGTTGTTTTTTTATTACTTGTTTACATTTTTGAGAAATGTTAGTAAATAACAACTCTCTGAAACTGTATGGGGTAGATGTACTAAAACTTTTAAAGAGTGAAAGTGGAGGTGTTGCCTATAGCAACCAATTGGATTCTAGCTATAATTTTCTAGATGTACTAGATAAATGATAGGTAGAATCAGATTAGTAGCTATGGGCAACACATACACTTTTTCTTTTTAGAAGTTTTAGTAAATATACCCTATATATGAGTCACTGAAATTGTTTTGTAGGTAAATCAATGGAATTGTAAGCTTTGAAACAGATTTTAGTGTTTCTGTGACAGCATGGGTTAATGCAACATCCTGTTAACAGCTTTAAGGCATAAGACATGAAGCATCTTAGCTTTGTTAAGGACTGCTAGCTGTTATGCTTATTTGCAACTGATGCTGGTGTGTCATAAGCAAAGCTTATTATTATTATTATTATTATTATTATTATTATTATTATTATTATTAATATTATTAGTACTACATATTTCATGCTATTGGTGTTAACCCAGAAATATTAGGAGTAGATAAAGACAGAGGGCCTGATTTATTAAGGAGAGCAAAGCATAAAATGGAGTAACTTTGAACCTGGTGGGCAAAACCATATTGAATTGGAAGGGGTGGTATATTTAAAATGTGTGGACAGATTTATAGTTAGAGTAGGGTATGTCGTAGATCAACTTTAAATTTCAGTGTCAAAATAGAACTATCAAATATTTGTGTGCTGCATGAAAAAACAGCCAGTATATAAGGTATGAGCAAATCATAAACTAATTTGCACCCGTTGCATTGTAACATGGTTTGTCCAGGAGCAAACTTACTCCTATTTTCTGTTTTGCTCTTGTTAATGACTCAGGCCCAGAGTGAGAGGTTCCCAATAGAGTCTTAGAGGCTGTCTCTAAAATCCCAGTATACCAAAACAGGAAAAAAACAACAGCAGGCACAAATATATCAACAAACTTTATTTTAATAAAATATTTCCAAATCTTCTTTATAAAAAATGAAAATCTTATTTTCTTTCTTTCTTGATCTGATGTAGTCCAAATGAAAAAAAAGAAATGTTAAATTATTAAAGGCAGGAACCCTGGAGACTTTACCAGCCAATTACAAGTGTTTTTGCTGCTAGCTAGTGAAGGGGAGCCCCGGGGACTCTCTGCTTTATACATTCAGTATTGCAGCAGTGTTTGGAGCTGTTGTAGTTTTATAAGGATTCTTCAGGGTTTTTCTTTTTCAATCTTGTTCACAATCCAAGCCCTCACAGTCTAGGAGTGGTCAGGAATGTTGAGATACTGCAACAGACTCATAATAAATGTTGCTTGAGTGATTACACTGGAGGGACTGTAGGTGGAGCTGTTCCTAAATGTGTTAATGTGTTGTCACTCTTTGTTATAGTATGTCTGTATGCTGAGATAACATCACAGTTTAATATACAAGTTATTCCACAAGAACGCTTATTGACAGAATGAAAGAAGCATAATCTGAAACAAGGAAGCCCCAACATAATTCACAGTGGGACTGGTGGTCTCAGGGAGAGTGGGCATGTTGTTTTTGCAGCCCCTCTTTGCTTAATCCTTTTTTTTTTACTTTAATCTGCTCCTGTCTGTGTAAATAGGATCATATTGTCATATTGATCAATTGTCAATTCAATTCAAATTGCTGTACTATATGTGAAAGTAGGATAATGTCCTCTATTCCTTTGTGTAAGCTTTTATATGTACAACAAAACACTTAAGGATTTGGGAACTGAAAGTGGATGTGAAAAAATTCTTGAAGTGGCCTTATAATGGCAGACAATGGCATAAGTGAAGGGGAAGGCTATTCAAACGGTTTGATGGTGATATAGTAAGTACAAACGAGGTAGCATTTGGTGATATTGTCCGTGCAATGAGGGCTGGCCATATGTTCAACAAATTGATCTGAGAATGGGACCAGTACAAGGTAGAAGGCAGGCAATGGAATCAATGCAAGAACCACTAAAGTATCACCAGAGCTCTGGGGGGCCTGGGGGACTTAAGACAGGGAGGTTATCATTTTAGATACATTTTAGATAAATACACAGACAAAACTGTATGCACTACTGTTAGGTGCATGCAGCTCTGCCTTCACGAGCAGTACACTGTGAAGAAGGACATATCTTTCAACTGTCCTTGTAATTGAACCAAATCCTGACTAAGTGAGACAGTCACCCAAATTCTGAACTGCTCCACCAGATTCAGAACAGTTGGCAGATTGCCCTGCTCTCTCCTACCTGTTCTTGTCACTTTCACTACCTGTGTCTGCCGGTGTCTTTAGCTTTGTTGCTGCTTGTCTGGATCCTGGAATGCTGGAGGACCTATTTGGAAAAAATAAGGGGTCCATGAAATTTTAAACACGCCAACCAGCCCCGGCATTAAATTAATAGCACCCACTTTAATAATTAGGCCTCGCTTCATTAAAATAATAGTACTCACATTTAATAAATAGACCTATTTCCTTCCAACCAACCCTAGCAAACAATTAATAGCATTTACTTTTAATATTACCATTTCCCACAACCACCCCTGACATTAAATAAGTCATATTCACATTTAGTAATTAACCCTCTTCCCCAAACTCAGCCCCGCATTCAATTAATAGCCCCAAACCACATCAGCATTAAATTAATTTAAAGTTCCCATCATCCATCTTAATTTAATAGGCCCCACTATTACATTAAAATAGCCCCATCATCACCCCACATATAAAATAGCATCCATTAAATAATTATCCCCTACCTAAACTCCACCATTAAATTAATAACCTACCTCTCACCCACGTACTTTTAAGACACCCTCATCTCTTCCCTCATATCACTCACTATTAATAACCCTTCATTTCCTTACACATTTTAGCAACATACCTCCTTTCTTTCACAAATTATAACAGCCTCCCCCCCTCTATAGTTCGGCACATGCAGCCCCCTTCCTATAGTTTTGTAAATGCAGCCACCTGTATAGTTTTGTATATGAAGCCCCCTTTCCTATAGATTTGTATGTGTTTTGTATATGCAACCCCCCTCCTTATACTTTTGAATATGCAGCCCCCTCCCTATATTTATGTATTGGAAGCCTCTATCCTTATAGTTTTTTATATGCAGTACCCCTCCCTATAGTTTTGTATATGCAGTCCTCTCCTTATAGTTTTCTATGTGCAGTCCCACTTCTTATAGTTTTCTGTGTGCAGCCCTCCCTCCATATAGTTTTCTATGTGAAGCCGTTCTGCTGCATCGCTCCTCAGATCAGACAGACAGGAGGGGAAGTGAATACTTCTTGTCTGAGTGCACAGTATTGTTGGACCCCATTCAGCAGAGACAACCTGCCCGTTGCTTTTCACTACCCACCAATTTTTTTAAACAGCCACCCCAAGCCCAAACCATGACCCCCTCACTCCCCGGAACCTTTTCCTCAAGCTCTGAGATAGACCAATAGACCACCTCTTCTGTGTGGAGATATATATATATATATATATATATATATATATATATGCAATGAGCAATGGTTCTTTATTTAGGAGCTTCACTCTGATATTGAAAGTGTAGAGATTAGAACTAACCATCTAGAGACCAATTTTAGTGTCCTACAAACGTCTGATAAAGTCCCCTAAGGAACATGCAGTGTCCATTCTCACAGTATAAGATAAAATAGCAGACCTAGAAGACAGTTCTTGTAAAAAAAAAATATTAAAATCATGGTCCTACCTGAGTCCATCCGTCCTGCAGTGCTGCAAGCTGAGGATGTGTGGGAACGTAGATCAGCTCCTAATAATGATGGCCCACTGTATAACCTGCGATTTGCCTCTAAGGGCAAAATTTAATGGGAAGGTTAGTCCTTCAGAGTGACTATTTCCTTTTAGTCAACCTAGACCAGGCCCCTAGAAGGCAAAAAGTTGACATTAAGGATTGTTTCTAAGTTGAAATATGATCTTCCTCCGCTAAGGAGAATATGTTTTCTGTGACAGTTCATGTTATATTTTCTCAGTGTTTACATAGATTCCAAAAATGTTAGTGGAAAAAGTACTCAATTCAAAAGGTTGCGCCTGCCTCCTAACATTTTATAACTTTGGGGGGTATAGGTAGGCCTAATCCTTCAAATCTAGCCAATGCTTAATATAACTCTCTGTACAACTTGCAGGATGACTTATCACCTGTCCACAGTCGCATCAAATCCATTAATTTATCAAAATTACCATTCTAGCTGTGCTAGGATATTAAATTCCAACTTCACATTCCAGAGATTTCCAATCACCAATCATCAATGGGCGTAAACAGCGATTTTGTCCATATCATTCACAAAATCACTCTGCGCATGCCCAGAGTCGGAACATATGCCACAGAACACAGCCACATTCAATTAATCTTCAAACACAAAGGACTCTTACTATATCCTATGATTTCAGGGAGGGAACGGGGCAGGGAAGGGGCGTTTGCCCATAGTGGATGTACAGTACAGACGTGCCAATCATGAGTGCAAGCAGCACCACCCAATTCAAGCTCTGGGCAGCTAGTTTTTCAGTGGTATCTCTTGTTCCAGCTACAGGGCTCGTCTAAGTTTTGATTACTAGTGATGATAGTCAGTTGTGCATGCTGTAACATGTATTTGCAATCAGGAGCATCTGTAAAAATATTTTTTATGTTCAGTAGAAATTACAAACATTCTAATAAATGTATATCATGGAAAAGAATATAAAAAAGACTTTTTTAACTGTTTTATCATTAATGCCTAAATGATTAGCAGCTGACAATGTTTTTTTCTGTGCATTTTTTCACTAATTTATATTTCATATAGATATTGAAGGAATCCTACAGTGTCTTGTGCAGTAGAGCTGAGCGGAACTGTACTCTAATTCATCAGAGCACGAATCCTCAGATCCATTTCTTTTTGAATTTAGGAATTTAGGAATGCGCAGACCCAAATTACATGTGTTCTGAAACAAATGCACATTGCAGTCAGTATGCATATATGTCACAACCCCTCTCTTTGTAAGGATGTACGGAAAAGGTCAATATGGGTACTTTAAATTAATACTAAAGAAAGTTGTATTGGGAAACTATACTTTCAGAAATGTAAAATTATATTATTAGCAATTGTATTACTATATTGTTGTCATCATTATTTTGCTTTACTATGAGTATAGTTAAAAACATTGGCTATAAGATATCAGCTCTATAATTTCCAGTTCATATCAAACCCAGTGCGTGACAGCTGTTAAATTTATACAGATTTCTCTGTCATGTGTCAGCGGGTGTAGATTTACAACTGGTACCAATTTATGATGCCAGCTGTTATGATAATAGCATAATAGCAAATCATAGCTTTATCAATGTAATTTCTTTATACATTCTGTGTTGGAAATACCAATTTGAAGTAAGTTTCCTGCCATTTTTATAGTTTTGTCACATACTTTATACAATATTTATGAATGGAATTTAATCTTATTCTTGCTGGTTGTGTACAATAACATTCTAGATAGAGTTTCAGATTTTCTTAATTTTTTCCACTCTGAAAATGTGGTGCAATGCACAGTAATTACAGCTATATAAAGGAAATAATGGATGGAAATCCAACAGTGGAACGATGACTCAAAATATTGGTTTGTAATATATTTTTTTTACAGACAGGTGTCAAAATGGCTGTGTTTTTATTAATAACAAATGCAGTATTATAAGGTTTAACTTCTATTGTATTGCATTAATGATACTAGTTGCATCACAGTTCTACTAAAAAGTGAAATACAGAATACATTTCAATTTATAAAAAAGACATATGCCCGTGTTCAGCGTCATCAATGCACTATGTATACAAAAAGAAAACAATTGTTGCAAGAACTTATGTTTGCTAGTACAAATCTAAATATTTCCAGTTCAATAGAAATGTGAGATATTGGGTCATATTTGGAACAGAATATTTAAGCTCACAACCCAATGTCTAGAATCCTTATTTTTTTAGGGGTCCCTACTGTTAAATCTGCCTTGTATCCTGTGAACACTGAAATATGCCATGCACTTCAGCTACTCAGGTGTGTCTCCCCTGTAAGAACTGTTCCCTGCATTTTTGCTTTTAATTAGTGCTGTGCTGCAGTGCAGGTGTGCCTTCCTCTATAAGTTTATAAGAACACTGCATTTTTAAACCCTCACTGACCATATGCTCATTGTCAGTGATAGCATTTGATAGCTCATTACACTCATGCTCTTGGTTCCTGTATCCTGACCTATTTGTTCCTGTATGTTGTTCTTGTTCTTTTCTCTTGGCTCCTGCTCATTGCCAGTGATAGCACTTGATAGCCCTTTACATTTATGCGCTTGCTTCCTGTATTCTGACCTGTTTGTTCATTTCTGTTGGTCTTGGCTCCTGGGTCCTGACCTGTTTGCTCTTATTCTTTTCTCTTGGCTTCTGTATCATGATCTGTTTGTTTCTGTCCCCACTCCAGTTCGTGTTTCAACATTTAATTGGATCCTGATATCTGGACTGCATCATACAATTTTGCTGCTCCTTCCAGACACCTGAGACCTGCTTGCTTCATTCAGTTTGCTTCTTCCTGATATTGCTTCTGTTGTCTCCTGTCTTCAGCTCTGCATAAACTCAGAAAACCCAGGCACGCACTGCAGTAATTATTATTTGCTCTCCAGTAGTGCTTTGCAGTGATTATTGGACTCTGTGATAATTTACACCAGCCATATTACTAGAGACATTACTTTCTACCTTACAGTAGTGTACTGCTCAAAGTAAAGAGCACTGGTTTTTGGCTGCTTAGTTGTAAGTACACTATGGACAGAAGTATTTGACCACACCTGTTAATTATTGAATTGAGGTGTTTCAATTAGACCCGTTGCCAGAGATGCATTGCATCAAGCACCTAGCTATGCAGTCTCCATTTGCAAACATTTGTAATACTAAATGAGTAATTCTGAAGAGCTCAGTGACTTCAAGTGTAGTACTGTGATAGGATGCCACCTTTGCAATAAAACTGTTGTTGAAATTTCATCCCTGCTGAATATTCCACGGTCAACTGTAAGTGATGTTACTAGAAGTTAGATGCATTTAGGAACAACAGCAACTCAGCTACGAAGCGAAAGACCACTTAAAATCAAAGAGCTCAATGACTGCTAAGGTGCATGGTGTGTAAAAGTCACCAATGATCTGCTGAATCTATAGCAGAAGAGTTCTGAAATTCCATTGACATTAATGTAAGCACAAAAACTGTGCGTCAGGAGTTTAATGAAATGGGTTTCCTTGGCCAAGCAGCTGCATGCAAGCCTCACATCACCAAGACCAATGCCAAGCGTCGGATGAAGTGGTGTAAAGCACACCGACACTGGAATGTGGAGCAGTGGAAATGTGTGCTGCGGAGTGACTAATAACACTTCTCTGTTTGGCAGTCAGATGAACGAGTCTGGGTTTGGTGGATGCCGAGAGAACGTTAACTGTCTTACTGCATTATGCCAACTGTGAAGTTTGGTGAAGGAGGGATAATGGTATGGGGCTGTTTTTCAGGGTTTGGGCTAAGCCCTTTATCGCCAGTGAAGGGCAAACTTAATGCTTCAGCATACCAAGTCATTTTGGACAATGCTATGCTTCCAACTTTGTGGCAACAGTTTGGGGAAGGCCCTTTTCTATTCCAAGATGACTGTGCCCCAGTGCACAAAGCAAGGACTACAAAGACATGTGCCCCGACCTCAACTCCATCGAGCACCTTTGGGATAAACTGGAATGGAGATTGCGTGTCAGGCCTTTTTTTCCACCATCTCCATATTAAAGTATATGTATTTGAATACAATATCATTACAGTCCCTGTTGGTGTAATGGTCAAACGTCCGAATGTTTTTGTCCAGTGTACCTCATTACTCCTCTGACTCTTACATCTTTGCTTTAAACATCAATGAAATGCAATTAAAAATTCAATCCTGTTTTGTGAAGTATAAATAACCATTATCTAATTTCAGTCATTTTGTTTGTCAAACTGAAATGAAGTAGCTTCCTTGGCCAAAATAAAACAAACAACCTGTAATAGTGTCTCAACGTCAGTGCTCGAAGTGGAACGGTATGTGCCTGTATGACATACACCCAATCTTTCTCTTTTTGTATCTGTGTCTGTCCTACCTATCTTAACTACCCTCCTTATGTGTATCTATGTCCATCCTCCCTGCACTATCTATGTGTATCTGTGTTCACCTTCCCTGCCCTCCCTACATGTGTCTGTGACTGACAAGTCACACGGGACGTGCACCACATGACAGGTGCCATCCCATGCGTGCAGCCTGCAAGAGAGGCAGACAGTGGAGTCTGCCTCTCCTACACAATGTGACTGAAAGATGGTAAGTGTGAGGGAAGGGAGGGGTATTTATTTTCTTAAAGTAATAGACAGGGAAGGTGGGGTCTAATGATTGTGGTTTGTCTTAATGTAATAAATGTAAGGTAGTGAGAGTAAGAGGGTTCTTAATGTAATTAGGGAAGAGGGTGGTTTGTCTGAATGTAATGTGGGAATGGGGTGAGGGGTGGTTTATTAATTTAAGGGTGGATCGTGGGTGAGGGCTAAGTTTGAGGAGAAGATGGTCTATTTATTAAATGTATTTATCAATTATTTAATGTAGGGATGTCTGAGGGAAATAGATATATTTATTAATATATATGCTATTTATTTATTATGCTTGGAGGGAGGAGCATAGGTTTCTTTATTAAATGGGAATGCTATTTAATTTTTGGGACTGGTAGGAGGGGAAATAGGGCTATTTCTTAAATGTGAATACTATTATATATTTTTTAATAGGGTTAGTTGCAGGGAGGGAGGCCTATTTAAAAAAGCCAGGACTTGTTGGGACTTTCTATATTTCATGTACTTGTCTTTTTTCCAAAAAGGGCACCAACATTCCAGGTAGTGAAAACTGCAAGAAAAGGTAAAGTGACATATTAATAAAAGGAAATAGCTATTTTTTTTAACTGATCTAACATTTGACTTTGTCTCAGCTGGTGTCAGGACCCTATGTTTCTGTTCTATATTCTGTTCCATATTTAGCCTTATGTCATTTAGCTTAATAGAAAAATAAAACATCATTCCTCACCCTACACACATTCACATAAATACAGGGGCAGATTGGGAACTTAAAGTGGCTTTGGGAAAAAATTCTTAATGTGGCCTCATGTGGGTGGGACCAAAACAACTATAGGTGGGGCCAACTCAAAAGTAGGCGGTATTTAGAACTACTGGAATTTGGTTGTAATAACATTTAGGAAACCCTAGTTGTGATGACTTAAGACACAGTGGATCATCTCTAAATCAATGCAGGGCAAAAGCTGCCAATACTGTGTTATAAAATTACATGAATCCTTTTACATTATCTGTGACTGGTTTATACCTCGGTGCTCCAACTTGTTTAGTTGTCTACTAACACATACTTCGAAAATTCCCTTCATAGAAACGTATCTGAATTTTAATAAGTTTTACTATTACGAAACATATTGGCACAATCGTATTTGATCAGTCTGCCAGAACAGTACAGGAGCACCTCACACACTGTTGCATCTTTCTCTGACATCATGAGATGCAAACTACCAGTTAAATCTCTCTCTCTCTCTGTATAATATATACATATGTGTACTGTGTTTTTCAAAAAATGCATTGAAAATAATCCTTATAATAAATAGCTGTCCAGGTGCAATCATCACAAGGGTGAAATGCTTCAAACATCTGCAAGAGAACACTTCTTTTGTAATAATTGTGTATGAGCCCTAAATGTGCCAAGAGATTGGGGATGGTTTGAATTAATAACAGTGCAGGGAGGGTTGACAGACAATGGCCTAAGAGAAGGCGAGAGCTATTTCAAGGGTTTACTGGTGATATAATAAGTGCAAAGAAGGCAGGATCAATGATATTTTTAGTGCAACGGGGGGGGGGGGGGGGGGGGGTGGCCATTTGTTTAACAAAATAATCTGATAATCTATTTCCCTCCAGCCAGCCTTGACATTAAATTAATAGTATACACATTTAATACATACACCTATTTCCCTCCAATAAACCCCAGCAAACAAATTAATATGATTTATGTTTAATATTACCATTTCCCACACCATCCCCGGCATTAAATCATTCATATTCACAATCTAATAAATAGCCTATCTCCCCAAACTCAGCCCCACATTCAATTAATAACTCCAAACCATCCATCTTACTTTAATAGGACCCACTAATAAATAGCCCATCAATAAATTAAATTGCCCCACAAATTAAATAGCACACATTAAGTAATTAACTCCCACCTAAACTCCACCATTAATTTAATAGCCTACATCCCATCCATGTACTTTTAAAACAGCTTCCCTTACTTCCCTCATATCACACATTATTTTAAGAACTTCCCCGTTCCCTCACACATTACCCCATCCTTTCCTTCACACATTATACCAACCCCCCTTCCTATCCTTGACACATTATACCCAATCCCCCTCCTTTCTTTCTTTCCTTCACACATTATAGCATCCCCCCATCTTTTCCTTCCACTTACCTTATTACTGGTGCTGCTGCTGGAGACTTCTCTCTCTCCACACATGGGACGGCACATGTCACGTGGCGCATGTCCCATGTGACCTTTAGCTGGACGGGGACAGGAGAAGGCCACAGCGATAGGGGGAGGAGAGAGGGAGGAATGATCATTAGATCCATAGGCACATTAAGGAAGGTGGCAGGTCCCAGAGGAGGGGCCAGCCATCCACTGTCACACTGTTCACCCCCTGCTGGCACCTGGTCTTTGGGGGGTGGGGGGGCTGCGCCGGTACCCACCCCACCACTTAATCGGGCTTCTGAAGGCCGGGGAACGTCACCATACAAAATTATATATATATTTTTTTACCCCCCTCCAATTAGACATTCGGTGGCCTCCTGAGGCCACATGGCCTACCCGGAAAAGTCCTGGCAGTTTCTATAGCGAAACCCCCTCTGCACACATATATCTAACTTACCCACACTGGCTACTTATAGAAAAGATATGGAAAAATCTAAAACATTTATTATATATTCCTGAATTCACTATTAAGTGGGACAGGTATACATAGATGGGAGAAGGGGGTAAGGGATATAATGAGAGAAGCAGTGAGTAAGTAAGTGGGTGAGGGGGAGCAGGGGGTGAGGCACAGAGTAGAGGAGATGGGAAGAGATGGAGAGATTTGCTTTGAATGACAGTAGGGGAACATGGAAGACATAAGGGAGAGGTGAAGAAACACAGGACTGTTGGGAGGCATGGGTAGCCTTTCATTACCTTGCATTATTTAATATGTTTTACATTATACCATATACTGTAAAAATGCATCTAAAAATAATTTTACATTATGAAAATCCCCAAAAGCTCCTGGGAGCCCAGGTGGCCTCCATCGTTTAATTCCAGATTTCTATTCCTGCACTTCTAAATTCCCACTTCGAGCACTGCTCAACGTGTAGAAGAAAAATCTTTACATGGAGGCACTGTTGAAACATGTAAACATCAGATCAATGTTAAACACCAATTAAATGTTTCCATTTTGTCAAATACTTCTTGGTTTAGCATTGTTTTTGGCTTAACTATATATTGAGAGTTAGAAGACAGCAGACTGTTTCACTGCACGTGGCACTTATGTGTGTGAAGCTTTCTATTACATTGCTTGGTGTGTGCCCCGTCCAGTGCACACCACCACCACCACAGGGATGACACTTACTAACATTTACACCAAGATGGTGTGGGGGGAATGTTCCCTCTTGCCCAGGGTACTAGAATGTCTGGTTATGGCTCTAATTAGATGTATGTAACTGGATTTGGAAACAGATTGGATTCGAGAAACATAGGACAGTACTGATTCAAGGATGATCAGGGATAGGGTTTATTGTTGTGTTGTCAAAAGCATTAGATATATCAGGTAGGTAGTTACCTACTGTAGGTGATTATTGTTATATATAATAATAATAATAATAATAATAATAATAATTATTATTATTGTTAAGGAGAGCAATTTTTTCTTCTTCAGTCAACACCATTATAATGCTCTATGTTGGACATTTACCAGTATAAACTGGCACAATTCAGCATAAATCCCTGTATTTCCATTGACTATAAATCCCTCTGGAGGGTTGAAGACGCCGAATGGTAAGGAAAATACTGCTGAATTTAAATTGCGGTTTTACCAAAGAATTTAATATATGTTGTTGAGAAGGTGCTGATTATCCTGGCCGGATTTGAACTGCTCCTTATTATAATAAGTATTAACTACGGAGCACATCCTGATTGTGTCTATACAGCTGATCGCTATATACTGGAAATTATTATGCACAACTTGAAGTGAAAGAGATTCTCGTGATTGTCATCGATCTATTTGTGACACTGAATATACACAAGCTTCCTCTCCAAGAGCTCTTGATTAATATTAATCATCTGTGAGAAGCACGGTCACTACATTGGACCCCTTTTCCTTAGTTTTTTTAGTTTTTTATTTCTTTATTTTTTAAGGTACCCCTCAATATATGCTGGCCAGCTATACAGTTTTATAATTGTGTCATGTAATACTTATGACTTACTCATTATATTATATTGTTTGTGATTAAACATATATCTATGTGATATTAATCAATTTTTTCCTTATTGCTTTGGGAGGATCCTCAAGGTTTTTTTTATTGAGTTATACCAACATATATTCTCCGCAGAGCAATCTGTCTTGTCTGTTCTGGTGAATATACATTTATGTATTTTTGTGGTTGTTGTGCAATAAACCACGACAGTGCAGCAGTGGAGATTGGTGTTATCCCTTTTCTGTATATACATTTTTATAGATAATAATCTTCTTTTAAAGAGATTTCTACAAACCCCTAATCGGTGGTATTCCTCCGCCTACATAGTGTGCGCCATTAACCCTTCATGGGATTATCTCACAATTCAGCATAAATAGACATCATGACAGAAGGAAAGGCGGCTTGGTTGTGTGGGCCTGTAGTGTTGTATGTAGGTTTGTAAATTTATTGTGTTACAGCCTAAAATGAAAGAGAAAGGAGCTGGGAAATAATCCAGAGGCACTGAGTTTGGTATGATATTATATAGAGATGAGCGGTTTGGATTGAAGATATCTGACAGCTCCGAATTATGGGGTACTGAGTCTTGACTCAGATTCTCGCACCAAATTCGTATCTGAAAATAAGGCAAAACGTCATCTCTGGTAAAATATCGGATCTCACGAGTTTTGCATCAATTTTTTTTTTTATATACGGCCCTCCCCCCTGTTCTCAGCTGTCATTTTAGAAGTGATAGCATGTGGTTAGGATGTTTGCTGCAATACTGTGCTCAGAAAATCGCTTGTAGAGGGTTGGACAGGTTGAAAGAGGCAATTTATATTGTAATAGCTGTGATTTTACTGCAGTTTATTTACAGACTAGTCTGCAAGAATTATGTGCTGATCAATTGGGTGTGAGAGAGTGAATAGTAGACAAACAGTGGCTACTGGTTGTTGTATTAGTATATTATAGTATATATAGTATATGATCTATTTAATGGAGAAAAAGGAGGCTTCTGTATAACTGTGAGCAGCACACCCCAAAAAACAAATATAGTTCTCGCCTTTAAAATCCGAAGTGTTTAAATCTGAAAAAAATTGTGTGAGGGGCTGTATTAGGGACATTTGAACTATTTAGTGGACAAAAAAACAGGATGCCACTTAACTGTGAGCAGCACCACCCCCGTATTTTTTGTATTTAAAATCCCAAGAGTATTAATCTGAAAGCAATTGAGCGAGGGACAGTATGAGGTAGATTCAATCCCTAAAGAGCAATACGGGCCACACATTATTACCGTTACTATGGTAATGATGCTGCCCGGATTTTTGTTCGCAGCTCACAGAGAATTATGCGGGGAATTGAATCTCCCCAAATAAGTGACATCTGAACTATTTAGTGGACAAAAAACAGAGTTCTGTGAATGACCTGGCACTATGTGCTAGCTCTGCTATGCTGAAGGGATGAGGAGGAGCATGATGATGCTACAGGCACTGCTGCTACTGAAGGCAATATACCTACCCAGTGGGCTGTCACTGTCATGTAGTCTTTTGTTTGATCAATACGCCTTGTCCACATATCTGAAGTTAAGTGGACGGCTGGTACAATGGCATTTTCTAGGGACCGAATTACTTTCTGTTTAACCTCCCAGTACAGCTGAGGAGTTACTGTTTGGGAGAAAGTTAATCGAGATAGAATTTGGTAGCATGGACACATGATCTCAGCTAAAATGTTAAAACCTGATGCACTGATAGTGGAGATTGGACGCACATCAAATGAAAACATGTCTGGCATGGTTTTAGTGATCCACCATGCAACCAGATGCTGGCTGTCATACTTGCAAATGCTTGGTTCAAAAGCAATTGTTGTTTAAAACTATGCTTACTCTTCTTGATAAACTACTTGAAAGAATTAGCTGCAAATAATGTTACAGTGAGAATGTAAGCTTGTGCACAGGGCATTCTTACCACTTTGTCTGGCTGTATTGCCCAGTATTGTTTTATTACTGTGTTTTTTCCCAATTGTAAAGCACTATGGAATTTGCCGGCACTACATAACTAAATGATTATAATGATGATGATGATGAAAGTAGGAGGTGCCTATCTCAACTGTTGGAATAAAAATATTTCCATATGCAAAAGGTGGATTTTTTGGTCTTTTGACCAGGCATAATAATGCACTTTTCATGATCATGAGATGGTACCACTGGTGACTGACTTACTTAGACACATACATCATTCTCCTCATTATCTTGTTCAAGTACAACACATTGTAACATTTTCACATCCACGATTATCCCTCTCATCCTGCACATTAGCAAGTTCCAAAGTAACATCCTCAATTTCTATGTCCAAATCATCATTAATATTACTCATCCTCACATTCCCATAGATATGAGGTCGGCAGCTAGACATTCCTTTGGTTGACATTCAGAGAGTAGACAACATTACTACAACAATTCAAATGTCAACAGTGTTATTAAGTCTACAATTCAATGTAGACAGTATTATATGGTTAGGGTTATGGTTAGGGTTAGAGAAAGGGTAAGGGTTACAGAGAGGGTTAGAGTTAGGGATATGTTTACGGGTAGGTTTAGGGATATTATTTTTAACCTAATAATACTGTCTACATTTGAAATGTCGACTTAATGTCCACATTACAATTGTTCACCTAATAATACTCTCAATGTCATTATTGTCAGCTTTCCAATCCTGTCTATTTTATGGTGTCAATCATATAAATGTCAGTCATGTAAATGTCGAACATATGTATCAAACCCATCAAGAGGTAGTAATAAAGTGGAATTACACACTTTATATGCTTCAGCAATTTTATCCAACCATTTCAGTTGTAGAATGGCAGTTGTGAAGAGATTATTAGAGAATTGACTGTAAATGAATGCTAATGCTATAAATAGCAAAGTAAGAACAAAAACAGATTAATTAATTCCAGATCCAAAAGCAAAACCAAAACACATGAAGATTTTTGTGGCAAAATCAAAATACAAAGAAGGTTTTAGCACCAAAACCAAAACACGGAGATCTGTGCAAATCTCTAGTAGTTTTAAACAGTACTTACTTTCCAAAGCATAGACACATATACAGGCTGAAGTTTTTTTTTTACAAGTAATCGCAATGTTTACTACATAAGTATATACAATAAATGCACATCTGAAACACACATAACTTTTATGTAATCATAAATTTAAACAGCAAATAATATATTAACAAACCAAATGAAGAAAACCAAAGAATTTAACTCTATTTGTTTGTTTAATATCCCTATATTTGCAATTTTTTTACAAAATGTAATCTATTATTTAAAAATAATGAGCTGAATAAATAACTCTTCAATGCGTACAGTGAATAAATCGCGTATTGAAAAATTCATCTTTAATGTGTACATTTGTTCTGTGCTAGCTACTGAGAACCATGTGTAAAAGGTAGTTAACAAAGACAATGCTGTGAAGCTGTCATGCATCAGGGTCTTAGCCCAACTTACCTGATCTGGCGATCTGTGTATCTGTGTATCCATTCTGTCAAACCAGTCTCCAGCTACTCTGGTCACATGATTCAAACAGCATACCAGTGCACAGGGCTCCCTACTTATATCAGGCACTGCTGGATGCACATCGCCAGAACAACTCTCAATCTTTAGGTGAAGATTTTCTGTCTCTGATGCAGTTCCTGTCTGCAGTATCTTCTACCTGCATTAACAAGTGCTTTGTTCCTGTCTGCAGTGTCTGCTACCAGCATTATCAAGTATTCTATTCCTGTCTACAGTATCTTCTACCAGCACTGTCAAGTGCTCTGTTGCTGTCTGCAGTATTTTCTACCAGTATTTCCTAGTGTTTTTGTTCCTTACTGTTGTATCTCTTGTCAGTAGTTTTAAGTGCCTACGGTCTTGTCAATGGCACATCCTCCTCACACACACTTCACTGTGGGTTCAGTCTCCTGTTGATTGCTTCACTAGATGCCAGTTTTTAGTCTCCTGTGGTTCATTCTAGATCTGAGTGTCAGAATCTGCATCACTCTTACCTGCCAGAGCTAACTCGTTACTCCAGGATGCTTAACACCTGCCTCTGACCTATAAAAACCTGCGTGTCCCAACAGTCTTTGCCAGATCATCTGTTGCCATTACCTGTGTTGCTGTTCCTGTGACCTACCCTGATTGATCTTCTGGCATTGACCTCTACTCAACCTTCTGTTTTCGCACCCCTGACTCGGCTTGTCTGTGTTCTTAGTTCTGAGTCTGCAGTAGTTCGTTCCAGCTCTGAGTTCCCTGTAGCAGGTTCCCGGTCTCTGTGCCTGGTTGTAGGTCTCAGACCTGTGTGTATCGAGATCAGTTCAAGTCCTGAGTTTGCTGCTGCAGATTCCAGTCTTGAGTTTTCTGGTTCAGACTCCAGTTATGCGTGTTGTGTCTCAGGCCACCAGTACCCACAGAAGTCTTGCCACTCTTCTGGGTAAGGCCCAGATGAGCAGGATCTTCCTGAAGGCCTCCGTCTTCAACTACTCAACTACTAAGCTAGCTAAGCCCAATGGTGCGGACCTGGATCTTCAAAATCTGGCAGATGTGACAGTCGGTCATCACTTATAGATACAATGATACAAGAATGAGCGCTAATGCATCTCCAAACAGCAGCCTGAGGTACATAAAAGGAGCCACCTACTCCCTAAATACACAATATACAACAGAGAAGTGTAACTCACGGCGCTAGAAGGATCACATACAATGGAATGCCAGCATCCGTGGATAGCTGTAACACATTAAATGATACACACATAGAGCAGTAAAGTCCCAACAGATGGATATAGGGTGTCTAAAGTGCCTTTAGGTGATTAGTCCCTCTTCCAAGTGTGACTCAAAACAGAATACTTTTTTATTTTTTTATAAGAACCATTTCAGCTCAAACTCTGTAGGGGACTCAATACAGAGTTTGAGCTGAAATGGTTCTTATAAAAAAATAAAAATTATTCTGTTTTGAGTTTACTCTGGGATTTATGCATTTTAGATTGTTTTTTATGCCACCTTTTTAGAGTTATATATCTAATGGAGCATGTAACCATATTTATATGCCTTGTATAATTTATTGATCGCTGTTTCCATTTTTATGTATCTGGTGAGATTTATTCATTCATTCAGATTTATTCATATGTACAACTACTGACTCCATCTTTTATTTATATCTATGTATCAGGAGCATAAGAGAAATAAGATTGGCTTCCATTCTGATGATTGATTTTGAGGCACGAGTGGTATAAAGTGAACTTCCATCTGCGCATGTGAAAGATGAGAGTTACCCAAGCCTCATTCTGGTTTACAGTGACGCTTCCGGACAATGATCACATGATCGCTGCTTTGGGAACTACTCGGCGTGATTCGTTGATCAGATCACATGACCGGATTGTGCGAGTTTAAAAGGACACTCTTTTGGACTTCCTGTTACCTTGATAAAGAATATTTTATATTCGAAACGTGTTGGGTTAATAGGAAGATCTCTCTTCAGGACTACCCTAGAATTCACTGCTGCTGTTTGGGAACGGATTTACATCGGGTAAACCCACTCCTATTCTCATTCGATATGCTATTTGAATCTCTCATTGGGGTACG
Source organism: Mixophyes fleayi (assembly GCF_038048845.1). Taxonomy (NCBI): domain Eukaryota; kingdom Metazoa; phylum Chordata; class Amphibia; order Anura; family Limnodynastidae; genus Mixophyes; species Mixophyes fleayi. Next base: position 251,493,366 of record NC_134405.1, read on the forward strand.
CTCCTAAAAGCAGATCAATATTTGTCTATTGTTTTAATATTTTAATAAAATGGTATTATGCTATGATCTTTTTTTCTGTACATATATTTTACATCGTTGGAGTTCCTTGTGGAAGAAAATCTTGAATTCATCACCAGATGGGTTTTTGATGTGCTGTGCCTCAATAAATTATCTTGTAAGCTCTCACCCTGCGGGGATCTCTTCACGTGGTTATTTACATCAGTTGGCCACTTAGATCACACTTGGAAGAGGGACTAATCACCTAAAGGCACTTTAGACACCCTATATCCATCTGTTGGGACCTTACTGCTCTATGTGTGTATCATTTTATGTGTTACAGCTATCCACGGATGCTGGCATTCCATTGTATGTGATCCTTCTAGCGCCGTGAGTTACACTTCTCTGTTGTATAGTCGGTCATCACTGTCATCTGCATTTACACCTGCCCTGTTGCTGGTGTGAAAGTACCACTGAAAACAAGTGTCAAAGTCAAATAATTGAATGAAGTCGTTCTAAATGAATAAATATTGATTTTAATAGATTTCCGTGAGATTAGTATACCACGTCCTAGCAGCGTAAATTCTGCAGTCGCACAGGAAAACAGAGAAAATTCATTTATATTCACACAACTACATTTTTTAATAGTTCACATTTAATAAAGTTCCAACTCACATTCTTTTATTATTAAGAATTAGAGATTATTTATACAAAGATAAACTTACATTAAAGGTATTAAAGACACTCTCATAAACACTCTGCTAATGGGTTAGTTGAAACCAGATTTTTATCGGGTAGACACGTATGCAGCTGTTGCACTGAGTTATCTCTGACCAGCATTCTACTGGAACATCATAAACCCTGAACCAACGAACAACTATCTTAGTGATATCTATGTGAACATTGTGACATCATCACTGTTCTTTTCAAACCAAACTGTATAAACCATGGCACTTGTACTGTAACAGTCTCTTTGCCAACGCAGACTTCAAGATTGATGACTGTTCCTGGATCCAGTGTGCTGTGTATGTATTGATTATACTTTGCAATACTTTGTTATACTTTTGCTATTAAAGGTCACTTGTGCTTTGGAACCACGCTAATTGCATCAGACAATCTTTGTTGATGACAATAGTAATGGACATTATACAAGCATACTTACTCTAAACTTAGAATTTGAATTAGCTGTATTTCCGGTAACATGCTTTTATTGTACATGGCCTATATTTGTCCACGCCTTCTCTCACCCATTCTGACTCTGAAGTCATAAAGGGTCTTGAGTGTCAGAAGTGTATGGATATGCTATGTAAACAGGAGTACACACTGGATTTGGATCGGGCCCCAAGTGAGGAGGATGAGAGGTATGGAGATATGATAGGAGTAGTGACAAAATTTGCATCACAAAACATTGGTTTGGTGAATAGAAAGAGTTAATGGAGTTGGGGAAAAACAAAAAGGAAGACTATAAAGAAGTCTAAATTGAACAAAGTTAGTGGACTGTAGTTGGAAGAAACTCGACGTAGCTGAAACATAAGCAAAGTGCATATTTTACAGCCATTAAATGTGCTACTAGGCTGATGATGATTTTATTTGCAAGTATACCCTGGGGAAAAAAATCAGTGGAGGTTGGGTTGTGTGTTGGGGATTATGAGTTCTTCCAGCTCAAGCTGCTGGACTGAAACTGTGGATAGACAATGTAGTGTTGCATCTCCCGAAAGGATTGCACCCCTAGTACTTACTTATAAACTTCTCCTAGGCTTAATTGATATGAAAAAAAGAATTGACCATATTACACTTTAAGGGGCCTATGTATTTAAAGAAAAACTGTTGTTTCCGCCGTTTTAGTTTCAATAAAGCATTTTGTATTAATCGGTTATTGAAAAAATGTGATGCATTTTATAAATATCAAGCTGTCTTCTGCACTGTTAAAATGTGTTTAAACTGTGGTGAAGGAAAAAAGTCTAATTACTCAGGACTATGCTGAAGACAGGGGCGAGCTGGCCCGGGAGGCAGTGGGGCATGGGCCCCCCGGGCCGGTCAGAAAAACTGTCTTTTGGGCCGGCGCTGCTGCTCGGTATATTCTATATTGGCCGCAGATCCTTCTGATCCGTCCCCCCTCCCACTCAGGGATAGGCCAAACATTCGGTCTATCAGTGAGAGCTCTTGTGTCACATGATTTGCATTTTCATAAATCCCATTATAATCAACCAGGTATGCTTAAAAGGAAAAAGAAATGGTGTAGGGAGAAGGAACATATAAAATAAAATGCAATATAAAGTGAGGTCTGTTTTTTTTGTTGCATTATTTATTTTTATTGTTTAAGATGTATTATTTATAATAATAATAAAGTATCGCTGGATGAAGCAACACTAAAATAGTCTCTTTTTATATTGATCAATATATATTGTACAGAAAACCACCCTTTTAGGAAGGACCGCTACTTATGGGCCAGTGTTGTGTGCTTGCCCCCCGGGCTATAGTCTGCCAGCCCTCCCCTGCCTGAAGATGTTGAAGTTTTCTCTGAAAACTCTTTTGATGTTTCTTAAATGGGTGAAATAGGTGAATAGTTTTTGATGTGGTACTGTGAGTCAAATCAAAAGTGAAAATTGTTATTTTGCAATCTAATAAATAGCTCCCGTAATGTTTCCTTCAGGACAGTTAAATATTGAGTACTAGATAACAGAAATAGCTCATTAACTGCAGTCTGCAATTAGTGATGAGCAAAATCACCATCACAATTTGTGAAAAATGAGTTTTGTATTGGAACAGACCATATTGTAGGGGTGCAAAGTTCCAGTATAGTTCTGTTTTTGCTTTGCTGTTCTGCAAAATGGCCTTCTGCAATGTATTTGTAAATAGAGGTAGAACAGTGTCCATTTATTCTGTTCTACGGTGTGATTGGGGTATAATGAGGAGCCCTCAGGTCTAATACAGTAGTAGGAGCAATCTGAAGAAACAAACATTATAGTGGGAATTACATGCAGCACACTTTTGTGCAAACACAGCAGCCAAAACATTTGGGGAATGAGTTGAATATTTTGCTAATCTCTCTTTACAAATTGCAATCTTTCTTCTATAAAATAAAACTCAGTTATTTTAGCAATTTCAATTGAGGCCATAAAAACAAGTTTGATCATCTATAAAGCATGCAATCTCATGCCCAAAATAGCAAAATAACAAAATCTGGTTTGCATGTATAATGCTTAGAAAACATACAAAAATGTATACACTTAGGACTATATCCAAGCGGCAAATTTTGTTTTGCTTCCAATTACTTCTTCTACACCTACCTTCATGGGCTGGCTGGGCTGGGGGGCAGGGGGTCATCTGCCCCCCTGGTCCAGTCCCATAGAGGGCTATCTTGAGCTGGGTCACTGGGCCAACTGCATTTTTCCCTTTAAAATAGGCTGCTGAGTTGAGTCTTGCCCCCCGGGCTGAAATTTGCAAGCCCTCTCCTGCCTACCTTACCCACAATCTACTGTTTTTTTGGCATAGATTCTCTAATGATCAGATGTAGTGTTAGAAGATTCTGCAAGACTTGCTTTGGTTTCCTTCAAAAAAAAATGCCTGAAACACGTTCAATCTTATCTTTCTTGCCCTTACTGATGATTAGAGGTATGGCTTTCTTTCCATCCAGACGAACTGCCAAAACACAGGTAACCCAGTGGTGGGAATGTAGATTGACGTGGCACCCCTGTGATTAACTGTCGTTTGAGATCCTTGACCCATAAACACTGCAGTTTCATCCATAGCAATCATATTGCAGGTTTGGTATTTTGAAAAGTCGATCCCATCAACAAAGGACTTGAATGCAAGTGCACGTTTAATAACTTCAACATCTTCCAGCTTAAACAGTGTTGTTGATCTTCTTAGAGACAGTTCATATCGCTGAAGGAAACCGTCCAACCAGTGTTGTGATGCTTTGAATCCTTCTGGGACCATTTCAAACTGTGGTGCCATTGCAAGGGCAAATGCTTGAATATCAGCCCTGCGTACAACCAACGCCTTTGCTCTCCTGTCAGCAATCCATTTACCAATGATGTCTTCCAACTCAGGATATAAGGGTTGCCGACCTGATCCAGACCTGCGCTTCTTAGCTTTTCCCTCATCCACCTGTTGACTTAGCTTATTGTACTCCGCTCGCCATTTTTGAACCATTCGGAGATCCAACATCTTTTCTTTACAGAAAGCTGAAAGATTCTTGGCTTGTGAGTCCTTCACAATTGCTTTCTTATACTCAACGGTATAGCTCTTCCTTTTTGCACTCATGTTTGGGGGTCAAAACAGACAGGATAAGAAATTAAATAATGACTGTTATGCCCCCTCAGTCCTGCTTTTTTTCAGATCATGCCCCCTCACTCCTGCTTTTTTTGAGATCATGCCCCTTCAGTCCTGCTTTTTTTCAGATCATGCCCCCTCAGTCCTGCTTTTTTTCAGATCATGCCGCCTCACTCCTGCTTTTTTTTCAGATCATGCCCCCTCACTCCTGCTTTTTTTCAGATCATGCCCCCTCAGTCCTGCTTTTTTTCAGATCATGCCCCCCCACTCCTGCTTTTTTTCAGATCATGCCCCCTCAGTCCTGCTTTTTTTCAGATCATGCCCCTCAGTCCTGCTTTTTTCAGATCATGCCCCCTCAGTCCTGCTTTTTTTCAGATCATGCCCCCTCACTCCTGCTTTTTTTCAGATCATGCCCCCTCAGTCTTTTTTTTTTTTAAATATTTATTATGAAAAATAGCAGTCATGTACAGATAAGAATTAACAATTAGTACATTTGCAGGGCATAAGACAAAAACAGAGAACAATACATGTCATGGGCATATGACAAAAAAAAAACCTGAACATATTTGAGTAGCAAATATATAAAATAGCCAGAGGTTGTCAATAAACAGACAGGTAAGTATACAATTGTTATACAGAATACTCAAGAAACTATAACATTTTAAAACAATATAATGTGGGGGGGGGAGGGGAGGGGAGGGGGAGGGGGCACTGGTTACCACCGAGACTGAAAGAAAAAGAGAACACACTTCCCAATTATCAACACAGTTCCTTACCCCTATCTTTCCTTTTTAAGAGGAGAAACAAATAAATAGAAAAGGGGCCCTAAATGTTTCAGAGGAGATTATTACTTAGATTTTCTGGGAAGGGAAACAGCATCGAGAGTCAAGAGTCAGGCCACCTATGAACCTAGGGAGTCTATTTAGGAGGAAGGAGTTGATAGAAGAGGTATGGGGTTATAAATAAAGTCAAGGAGCCCAAACCTGGTGAAATTTATCATCCTTATCATGCAGGTGGTATGTAATGTGTTCCATCCGGGCAATAAACCAGATATAGGATCGCAGGGCCGCTAAAGTGGGGGGTTAAGCTTGTTTCCAAGACTTAGCTACTAGGCAACGCGCAGCAGCCAGGACATGGGAGGCCAATTTCACAGACTGTCTATCATCATTAATCAAAGGGTAACATAGAAGAAAAGACCATAGGTCTTTCCGGACAGGGCATGGAAGGAGGGAGGAGAGGAGGGCCCTAACTCAATCCCAAAAGGAGGATATTTTAGGGCAGGACCACCAAATATGCAAAAAGGAGCTCATCTGACCACAACCCCGCCAACATAATGGAGAACTAGAGAGGAACATTTTAGTGAGTTTGTCAGGTGTGTAGTACCACCTATAGTATACTTTATATGCGTTCTCCTTCACCAAAGTGGAAATAGAGCTGGTGGCAACTTGATCCCTTATGATTTCCCAATAATCCTCCTCTGGAGGGGGGCCCAGATCCCTCTCCCACTCCCTCTCATACCTACCGCCCGTAAAAGTACATTGAGAATTAGGCTGTAGATAGAAGAGATCATGCCCCTACCCAAGGGTGAGGAGAGACATAGAGATTCAAAGGGAGACCTAAGAGGGGGGAGAGGAGCCCCCCCGAGGACAGAGCCCACAAAGTGTCGTAATTGGAAATATTCGTAGAATTTAGGATGGAGACTTGGTTATTTAGAGCGTAGGTCATCCCAGGAGATAAAGATCCCCTGAAATAATAGTTCTCCGACAAATCGAACTCCCGCAGTGACCCAGGGACTATAGAAGGCAGAGGAGAGCCCAGAAGAAAAGGCAGGGTTACCCCAAAGAGGTAGGACAGTAAGAGAGGACACCGGTATCTTGAGATGGGGTCGGCAGGTCTCCCATATTGCAGCTGAGAATAGAAGGGTAGGGTATTGGGAGGTGAGGGGAGATCTAGTTTGTTTTGAGAGACCCCACATACAGGACAAAATTGGAAAATTAAGATAAGCGGATTCGATGTCAACCCACGACAGTGCCGCTTGGGGGCAAAGGAGGCTACGATCTGGCTCAGATGAGCCGCCCAATAATAAATTTTCAAATCCGGGAAACCCCTACCACCGCCTCTGGTGGGTCTCTTTAAGAGAGCCAGCTTAATACTGTGAGACCGGCCGTTCCAGATAAACCTAGAGAGACATTTTTGGATAGATGTCAGATCCGAAAGGGGGACTCGGACAGGAAGGGTCTGGAAATAATAGAGGAGCTTAGGAAGGAGGTTCATCTTGACAGAGATGATCCTGCCCAGCCATGAAATGATCAGTGAGCGCCAGGAGAGCAATTCAGACTTGATCTTAGCAAAGAGGGCCGGGTAGTTCTCCTGGTAGAGGGAGTCATAGGAGTCGGTAATGAAGATATCTAAGTATTTAATTTTCTTTCTCTGCCACCGAAAGTTAAAGCGGGAGGTGAGCACCAGTCCCTCTGGGGAGGGAATATTAAGGAGAAGAGCTTCCGATTTTGTAATATTGATCTTGTACCCTGAGAGGTGCCCATAATGGTGTAGTATGCTAAAGAGTACAGGAAGAGACTTCTCAGGTTGCAGGAGAGTCAGAAGGACTTGATTTGACTTACTCTCCAGGTTCCCCGTCCGCACAACCTGTATGTTTGGGCAGGCCCGGATAGAGGCCGCAAGAGGCTCTATAACAAGGGCAAAGATGAGAGGAGACAGAGGGCACCCCTGGCGTGTACCGTTGGATATGGCGATAAGGTCTGAGGGAGAACCGTTGATCATGACTCTTGCGGAGGGTTGAGAGTATAAGGTTTGAATACCCGTGAGGAGGTTACCCGAAATCCCAAACGCCAATAAGGCTCGGGACATAAAGCTCCAGGAGATCCTGTCAAAAGCCTTCTCGGCATCAAGGGAGAGAACAATGGCCGGGGCCTTCCTGGTATTAATGATATGAATCAGATCAACGACTCCCCTGGTATTGTCTCTGGCCTGACACCCCGGTATAAAGCCAACTTGATCATAATGTATAAGGGAGGGAAGGACCGAATTTAGTCTATTAGCCAAAATTTTTGCATATAATTTGACATCTATATTAAGCAGGGAGATAGGGCGATAGCTAGCGCAGTCATGAACATCCTTACCCTCTTTATGAATGACGGAGATCCGAGCCTCCAAAGAATCCCTAGACCAGGAACCCCCAGCCAGGATTGAGTTGAATAGGGTGTGCAAACGGGGGACCAGGAGCCCAGCAAACTTCTTATAGTACACAGCAGTAAAGCCGTCTGGCCCCGGAGCCTTTCCTGTTTTTTGAGACTTTATGGTTTGTTCAATTTCATCTCTAGTAATCTCAGCCCCCAGAAGAGTACTAGCTTGTAAAGAGAGTTTTGGAAGCTCAGCAGAAGAAAGGAAAGATTCAATCAGCTGTGAGTGTTGCTGGCAGACTAAAGAATCAGACTGTTGGGGCAGGTTATAAAGTTTAGTGTAATAGGATTGGAAGGCAGCACGTATCCGCTGAGGGTCATAGTGTAAAGTTCCATGGGAGTCTCTGATAGCCAGGAGATATCGGGCCACTATCTTAGCTCTAAGTTTGGTGGCCAGCAATCTATCGGCCTTGTCGCCCTTTTCATATTAGCGCTGATTGAGCCACTTCAGTTTATTGGCAACCTGGTGAGACAGCAATAGATTTAATTCACAACGGACAGAAGCAATTTCCTGGAGAACCAAGGGATCAGGGTTCAATTTGTGGCGTTGCTCTAAAGCTCTTAGCGAGTCCGTCAATTGAATAGTTTTAGCCAAACGGAATCGCTTAGTCCGAGACGCCAAGGCAATAAGGTGACCTCGTATTACAGCCTTATGGGCGTCCCAGAGAGTCATAGGAGAGATATCAGGGGTGTTGTTTGTCTCGAAGTATTCAGAGAGAAGAGAATTTAGGTGAGTAGTGGTATTTTTATCATGTAGGAGTGATTTGTTGATTCTCCAGGTTGCTCTAGGAGGGCGGTGAGCAAGGGAAGTGAGTACAGCGGAGACAGGGGCATGGTCTGACCAGGTAACAGGGAAAATTTGGGAGGAGCAAAGTTTAAGAGTGAGGTCGTGGCTGAGCAGGATCATGTCAATCCGGGAGTAGGCATTATGGGGAGAAGAAAAGAAGGTATAGTCCCTGGCCAAAGGGTCCAATACTCTTCATGAGTCGTATAAGTTATGGAGTTTTAGAAAAGCCTGCAAGGCAGCTGTGGTGTGGGCATCTCTCTTTGAGGGAGAAGAGGAGGGGCCTGAGGAACGATCTATTGTCGGGGCTAGAACAGCGTTGATGTCACCAGCGACCATAAGTTCACCTTGACGAACATGCGCTAACAAAGAACCCAGCTTTTTGAAGAACCTATGCTGGCCGGTATTGGGTGCATAGAGGTTCACTAGAGTACAGGGGAGATTATTCAGAGTGCCTATGAGGATCAGGAATCTACCTTCCTTATCTTTATGAGAGTCATGTAGTTCGAAAATTAAATGGCGCGCAAACAGAATTGCTACACCTCGCTTTTTCTGCCTATGGTCATATGCATGAAATGTCAAGTGAAATTTCCTGGAGCGAAGCTCGGAGTGGAGATGCTGGACAACATGAGTTTCTTGTAGGAATATCAAGTCCCCTTTAAGAGATTTAAGAGAGGAATGGAGTTTAGTCCGTTTCTGAGGGGAGTTGAGACCCTTGACATTATAGGAGATAAGGTTAAGGGTCATAGGAAGATCAATGAGAGGAGCACTAGAGACCAGAAGAGGGAGGAAATGTCAGGGGAGAGGAGAAAAAAGGAAGAATGTACAAGGGCTAACCTGTTAGGTGGCGACCAGTAAGGAGAAGGAGGAGAGCGAGGGGAGAACCAGAGGTTAAGGGTACAAGGGGATCGACATAGCGGACCAAAGTCTACTTGTCGCAATTGCTGGTTAAGGATAGGACATGATGGACAAGCCATCAGGGGGACCAGCGTAGAGCCCTAGGCTCTAAGGGGGGTGGTAGACTAAGAGCAACCACAAAAGAAAATGGAGGGCAGGGGGACCCAAAAAGGGAGCCCGAGGGACCAATTTAGTGTGTATGACCTATTGAGAGGGAGGGGAGTGGGGAAGGTATAAGGAGATTATAGACCCCTACGGTAGAGGAGGAAAAGGGGGAGTACATGGAAGGAGGAGACAAAGGTAATAATTATCAGCAATAAACATATTATATGAGGTAGGAGATAACTCAATAACACTAGACATATCATAGTAGGCACATGTGAAGCCACCGAGAGTGGCCCAATAAGAGAGCTATCGGAAGAAAATCAAATAGACAACATAGTAACCGTAAATACAACATAGAGACAATTAAAACAAAACATCACCGCTACTTATCGGAGGCGAAAGCAGGAACTGTAGCTTGTGCGACATCAGTACCTCGTCCCACCTAGAAGAAAATATGCAGAACAACAACCTGCCTTCTCAAGGGGCATGCAGCAACTAGGGAACAGATAGTATAAGGCATTACAGTGTCCAGCACCAACATTATAAACTTAAAGTAGTAGAAAATGAGGGGCGACATCTGAAGACATGGGAGCCTTGAAATCTATGTCCAATTATAGAACTATGTCAGGAAGTTGCAAGCGCCACATCGAGACCCATAGAGGGTAGTGCGGCCGCACTTTGAAGAAGAAGCAGGGATGGGAACTTGTAGATTGCGGTTTAGAGTGGCGAGGGACAGTTGACCAGTCTCTACGAGGAAGCCGTTATGCTCTCGGTGTGGTGGGGCCCGCCACATTAGCAAGGGCTTGAGAAGCTTCCGGAGAAGCTTGTTGATTCAGACCAATCTTTTGTAGGAGGTCTCGTGCTTCGCCTAAGCTTTTAGCTGACAGTTGTTGGTTCTGGTGCCACAGATAGAGATGGAAGGGGAACCCCCAGCGATATCTGATGTTGTTCTCTCTGAGGATTGAGGTGACAGGCTGGAGTTCCCGTCTCCGAGATAAGGTGGTGGGAGAGAGGTCCTGAAAAATTTATCATAGGATAAAGAAGGAAGCTTTTTAGCCGCTTGTAAGACAGCCTATTTGGTCGTGAAATAATGAAGACGAAGGATAACGTCTCTAGGTGTAGATTGATCTGATGGACGAGGCTTAAGAGCTCTGTGGGCTCTATCCAGCAAGAATTGATCTTCCGGAACTTCTGGAGCAAGCTGGGAGAATAGTTTCCGTAGATAGGGGTCCAGGTGTACAGATTCAACGGATTCTGGGACGCCTTTAATTCGGAGGTTATTTCTCCGGGCTCTGTTGTCCATATCTTCTTGACGTTCATGGATATTATCGAGCTCCTGGTGGATTTGAGTTAGATTGTCAGTCGTAGCTTCTTGACCTGAGACAACATCATCCATCTTCCTCTCAATATGGTCCGTACAAGAACCCAGTGAGGACACCTCTGATCTCAGACTATGAAGAGCGTGCTGGACTTCAGCATGGACCGAAGATCGAAGCTCCTTCATCTCTTTGATCAGGGAGAGAAAGTCTCTTTTGGTAACTGGAGCAGAGACATCTTCGTCAGAGTCTGAGTCCTCAGCAGAGGCCGCTTGTTCTGTTCCAGAGACTGAAGTGGACTTATTAGGGTAATATTGAGGGATACCCTTCGGATGAAGTTTTTTGTTTTTCGGCATAGCTAAGCAGAGTAGGGTCAAAGATGAAGGAGGATTCAGTAGGTAGGTCAAATACAAAAAAGATCCGAGCAGGAGATTCAATCAGAAAAGGCCCCTCAGGAATGAGGTAACTGTTACATCATAATTGCATAACAGATGGGGACCCCGGCCATCCTCAGGGAGCCAGATGTTAAGTTAAAACAAACGTGCAGACTCTTGTATGCAGGGCAGCTCTGGTCTTGTTGTTTATGATGTTATCTTTTATTTGGATTGTCACACACAATATACAAGATCAGCAAACAGCCACTAGATGGCAGACAAATCTCAGACCCCAGTGGGAGTATTGGAGGATTGCAGCCTGTTTTACTTCTCCTCTTACAGGTAATAGACTGGTGGAGCCTGGTGTTACCAACAGGCAAACAAGGCAAAAAGAGGAAGCCAGGGAGGTCTCAGAAGACAAGTTTCGGATGGATTCAGAGCCCAAGCAGCATATAAAGTATATTTATATCAGGGCTTAAGACCTACCCCTCAGAGCTCGCTCTTCTGTGCCTACAGATTGTGCAGATGGATTAGGGGATAGTACACTTACCCCTCCAGGGGGAATTCGGCACTTGCTCCAACCGGAAGTGCGGCTAGATGGGCTTGGATGGTGCCAGAGACCGCGGCTGCAGAGCAGGAGAAGGCCACAGGTGACAGAGGCAATGGTTCCTGTTAAAATTATTCAGCGCTGGAGGTCCAGGCCAACACCGCCGGAAGTATGGAGGGCTGGTGGCTTCCGGTTTTACCACCGGGGGAATTTCTGCTACGGGGAAGGCTCTCTCCAAGCCATCTACTTGACTCTCCAGGGAAGGGGTGAGTGCAGGGTGGTTTCACCCCGGGGGAGCCGGCAATCCACTGCTTTGTATATCAGGGGCCGGGTGCAGCGTCGCGCGGGATCTCCCGGGTCCGTATCAGCCCACTGTGCAGCGAGGGGGCACCCCTCAATGGTTACTGAGCCTGGGAGATGTGGAGGGAGCTCACTACAGCCAATGGATTTGGCTTTTTATCTCCTGCTATACGGAGCACCTAAAAGTTGCGACCGACCAGCATGGCCGCTAAACCACGCCCCCCTCCGTCTTTTTTTTAATACTTTACTTACCGTTTCTTTCCTCCTTCTCTTTCCTTCTTTTCTGTTCTCTCCTCCGCGGCTCTGCTACGAATGACGCTGGCACGCAGGTGGGAGGGTGCGCACTCACTGTGAGACAGTGAGCGCTGGCTGCAGCTGTGATTGGATGCCACAGCGGCATCCATTTCATGCAGGGAGGCAGAGTTGGAGCCATGGTTTGACGCGCAGGGACCATTCCAAATGGAGATTAAGGTAGGGCTTATTTACGGGGTAGGTCTTATTTTGGAGCAAGAAGGAAAACCGGGAGTAGGGCTTATTATCAGGGTAGGGCTAATTATCGGGAAAACACGGTATGTAGTTTATGCAATATGAGAAAAATATTGAAACAATATTCTATAAATCTTACCACCCTTAAGAAAGCTAAACGTAACCTCTCTTGACTACTAACCATAGAACCACCGTATCTACAGCCTACCTTAATATCTCCTGGCTCTTATCTGTATACCTTCCTCAATATCCTAACCTTAACCTCTTATCAGCCTAACTCAAACCACTGTACATACATACAGTATTCAAGTGAAGGACTATTGCTTATCACTGCTGCTTAGCGAACAGATATGGTGTTATTTTGTTATCGATTCGGGCAGGGCCGGTGGTAGAGTCCTTGGTGCCCTAGGCACACTTTCAAAATCCGCCCCCCCCGAGGCACACTTTCAAAATCCGCAACCCCCCGCCCCCCCCCACCTCTTTCCTTACCTTAACTTGCCTCCATAAAGCTGCTCCTCTATGCTCCCTCTCCTCCCCTCCACTCACTGACACTGTCGGGCCGTGATGATGATGTCACGCCTGACAGTCAGTGAGTGGAGGGGAGGAGACTTAGCGCTAGGGATGAGCGCACTCGGATTTATGAAATCCGAGCCCACCCGAACGTTGCGGATCCGAGTCGGATCCGAGACAGATCCGGGTATTGGCGCCAAATTCAAATGTGAAACTGAGGCTCTGACTCATAATCCCGTTGTCGGATCTCGCGATACTCGGATCCTATAAATTCCCCGCTAGTCGCCGCCATCTTCACTCGGGCATTGATCAGGGTAGAGGGAGGGTGTGTTAGGTGGTCCTCTGTCCTGGTAGATCTCGTGCTGTGCTGTTTAGTTCTGTGCTGTGCTGTGCTGTGCTGTGCTGTGCTGTGTTCTGCAGTATCAGTCCAGTGGTGCTGTGTGCTGTGCTCTGTCCTTCTGAGGTCAGTGGTGCTGCTGGGTCCTGTGCTGTGTCCTGTTCAGTCCAGTGGTGCTGTGTCCTGTGCTCTGTGCTTCTAAGGGCATAGTTATTTCCCCAATATTCCCCTGTGTTTAAAAAAATAAAAAAAAGTTTTTTTAAAAAATACCAAAAACTACTTTAATTTTTTTTAATTACCACAAAATTTGCACAACCAATCCTGCAGTATAAGCCCATTGGTACTGCAATATTACCAAGTTCACACATTCAGCAGTAAAAGTCCAGTGGTACTGCAATATTACAAAGTTTACACATTCTGCAGTATCAGTCCAGTGGTGCTGTGTCCTGTGCTCTGTCCTGCTGAGTTCCGTAGTGCTGCTGGGTCCTGTGCCGTGTCCTGTTCAGTCCAGTGGTGCTGTGTCCTGTGCTCTGTGCTTCTAAGGGCATAGTTATTTCCCCATTATTCCCAAGTTTTTAAAAAATAAAAAAAAAGTAAAAAAAAATAAAAAATGTAAAAAAAAAAAAAAATATATAATAATTATAACCAAATTTGCAAAACCAATCCAGCAGTATAAGTCCATTGGTACTGCAATATTACAAAGTTCACACATTCTGCAGTATCAGTCCAGTGGTGCTGTGTCCTGTGCTCTGTCCTGCTGAGGTCCGTAGTGCTGCTGGGTCCTGTGCTGTGTCCTGTTAGTCCAGTGGTGCTGTGTCCTGTGCTCTGTGCTTCTAAGGGCATAGTTATTTCCCCATTATTCCCAAGTTTTTAAAAAATAAAAAAAAAGTAAAAAAAAATAAAAAAATTTAAAAAAAAAAAAAAATATATAATAATTATAACCAAATTTGCAAAACCAATCCAGCAGTATAAGTCCATTGGTACTGCAATATTACAAAGTTCACACATTCTGCAGTATCAGTCCAGTGGTGCTGTGTCCTGTCCTGCTGAGGTCCGTAGTGCTGCTGGGTCCTGTGCCGTGTCCTGTTCAGTCCAGTGGTGCTATGTCCTGTGCTCTGTGCTTCTAAGGGCATAGTTATTTCCCCATTATTCCCAAGTTTTTAAAAAATAAAAAAAAGTAAAAAAAAATAAAAAAGTAAAAAATAAATAAATAAATATAATAATTATAACCAAATTTGCAAAACCAATCCAGCAGTATAAGTCCATTGGTACTGCAATATTACAAAGTTCACACATTCTGCAGTATCAGTCCAGTGGTGCTGTGTCCTGTGCTCTGTCCTGCTGAGTTCCGTAGCGCTGCTGGGTCCTGTGCCGTGTCCTGTTCAGTCCAGTGATGCTGTGTCCTGTGCTCTGTGCTTCTAAGGGCATAGTTATTTCCCCACTATTCCCAAGTTTTTTAAAAATAAAAAAAAGTAAAAAAAAATAAAAAATTTAAAAAAAAAAAAATATATAATAATTATAACCAAATTTGCAAAACCAATCCAGCAGTATAAGTCCATTGGTACTGCAATATTACCAAGTTCACACATTCTGCAGTATCTTGTGCTACATATAATGGAGACCAAAAATTTGGAGGATAAAGTAGGGAAAGATCAAGACCCACTTCCTCCTAATGCTGAAGCTGCTGCCACTAGTCATGACATAGACGATGAAATGCCATCAACGTCGTCTTCCAAGCCCGATGCCCAATCTCGTAGTACCGGGCATGTAAAATCCAAAAAGCCCAAGTTAAGAAAAAGTAGCAAAAAGAGAAACTTAAAATCATCTGAGGAGAAACGTAAAGTTGCCAATATGCCATTTACGACACGGAGCGGCAAGGAACGGCTTAGGCCCTGGCCCGTGTTCATGACTAGTGGTTCAGCTTCACCCACGGATCTTAGCCCTCCTCCTCCTCCCCCCCCTACAAAAAATTGAAGAGAGTTATGCTGTCAGCAACAAAACAGCAAACAACTCTGCCTTCTAAAGAGAAATTATCACAAATCCACAAGGCGAGTCCAAGGATGTTGGTGGTTGTCAAGCCTGACCTTCCCATCACTGTACGGGAAGAGGTGGCTCGGGAGGAGGCTATTGATGATGTAGCTGGCGCTGTGGAGGAACTTGATGATGAGGATGGTGATGTGGTTATTGTAAATGAGGCACCAGGGGGGGAAACAGCTGATGTCCATGGGATGAAAAAGCCCATCGTCATGCCTGGTCAGAAGACCAAAAAATGCACCTCTTCGGTCTGGAGTTATTTTTATCCAAATCCAGACAACCAATGTATGGCCATATGTAGCTTATGTAAAGCTCAAATAAGCAGGGGTAAGGATCTTGCCCACCTAGGAACATCCTCCCTTATACGTCACCTGAATAACCTTCATAGTTCAGTGGTTAGTTCAGGAACTGGGGCTAGGACCCTCATCGGTACAGGGACACCTAAATCCCGTGGTCCAGTTGGATACACACCAGCAACACCCTCCTCGTCAACTTCCTCCACAATCTCCATCAGATTCAGTCCTGCAGCCCAAGTCAGCAGCCAGACTGAGTCCTCCTCAATACGGGATTCATCCGAGGAATCCTGCAGCGGTACGCCTACTACTGCCACTGCTGCTGTTGCTGCTGTTAGTCGGTCATCTTCCCAGAGGGGAAGTCGTAAGACCGCTAAGTCTTTCACAAAACAATTGACCGTCCAACAGTCGTTTGCCATGACCACAAAATACGATAGTAGTCACCCTATTGCAAAGCGTATAACTGCGGCTGTAACTGCAATGTTGGTGTTAGACGTGCGCCCGGTGTCCGCCATCAGTGGAGTGGGATTTAGAGGGTTGATGGAGGTATTGTGTCCCCGGTACCAAATCCCCTCGAGATTCCACTTCACTAGGCAGGCGATACCAAAAATGTACAGAGAAGTACGATCAAGTGTCCTCAGTGCTCTTAAAAATGCGGTTGTACCCACTGTCCACTTAACCACGGACATGTGGACAAGTGGTTCTGGGCAAACGAAGGACTATATGACTGTGACAGCCCACTGGGTAGATGCATCCCCTTCCGCAGCAACAGCAACAGCTGCATCAGTAGCAGCATCTACAAAATGGCTGCTCATGCAAAGGCAGGCAACATTGTGTATTACAGGCTTTAATAAGAGGCACAACGCTGACAACATATTAGAGAAAATGAGGGAAATTATCTCCCAGTGGCTTACCCCACTTAGACTCTCATGGGGATTTGTGGTGTCAGACAATGCCAGTAACATTGTGCGGGCATTAAATATGGGCAATTTCCAGCACGTCCCATGTTTTGCCCACACCATTAATTTGGTGGTGCAGCATTACCTCAAGAGTGACAGGGGTGTGCAGGAGATGCTTGCGGTGGCGCGCAAAATTGCTGGACACTTTCGGCATTCAGCCAGTGCCTACCGCAGACTAGAGGCACATCAAAAAAGCATGAACCTGCCCTGCCATCACCTCAAACAAGAGGTTGTGACGCGCTGGAACTCCACCCTCTATATGCTGCAGAGGATGGAGGAGCAGCAAAAGGCCATTCAGGCCTACACAGCCACCTACGACATAGGCAAAGGAGTGGGGATGCGCCTCAGTCAAGCGCAGTGGAGACTGATTTCCGTGTTGTGCAAGGTTCTGCAGCCATTTGAACTTGCCACACGAGAAGTCAGTTCCGACACTGCCAGCTTGAGTCAGGTCATTCCCCTGATCAGGCTGTTGCAGAAGCAGCTGGAGAAAGTGAGGGAGGAGCTGGTAAGCTATTGCGATTACACCAAGCATGTAGCTCTTGTGGATGTAGCCCTTCGTACGCTTTGCCAGGATCCGAGGGTGGTCACTCTTTTAAAGTCAGAGGAATACATTCTGGCCACCGTGCTCGATCCTCGGTTTAAAGCGTATGTTGTGTCTCTGTTTCCGGCGGACACAAGTCTACAGCGGTGCAAAGACCTGCTGGTCAGGAGATTGTCCTCTGAAGAGGACCGTGACATGCCAACAGCTCCACCCTCATTTTCTTCCACATCTATGGCTGCGAGGAAAAAGCTCAGTTTTCCCAAAAGAGGCACTGGCGGGGATGCTGATAACATCTGGTCCGGACTGAAGGACCTGCCAACCATTGCAGACATGTCTACTCTCGCTGCATTGGATGCTGTCACAATAGAAAAAATTGTGGATGATTACTTTGCTGACACCATCCAAGTAGACATGTCAGACAGTCCATATTGTTACTGGCAGGAAAAAAAGGCAGTTTGGAAGCCCCTGTACAAACTGGCTCTATTTTACCTGAGTTGTCCCCCCTCCAGTGTGTATTCGGAAAGAGTTTTTAGTGCAGCGGGGAACCTGGTCAGTGAGCGGCGAAGGAGGTTGCTTCCTCACAACGTTGAAAAAATGATGTTTATAAAAATGAATAATCAATTCCTCAATGAAGTACAGCACTGCCCTCCAGATACTACAGAGGGACCTGTGGTTGTGGAGTCCAGCGGGGACGAATTGATAATGTGTGATGAGGAGGAAGTACACACTGTAGGGGGAGAGGAATCAGAGGTTGAGGATGAGGACGACATCTTGCCTCAGTAGAGCCTGTTTAGTCTGTACAGGGAGAGATGAATAGCTTTTTTGGTGTGGGGGCCCAAACAAACCAATCATTTCAGCCAAAGTTGTTTGGTAGGCCCTGTCGCTGAAATGATTGGTTTGTTAAAGTGTGCATGTCCTATTTCAACAACATAAGGGTGGGTGTGAGGGCCCAAGGACAATTCCATCTTGGAACTTTTTTTTTGGCATTATATGACCAATCAACAGTCGTTTGCCATGTTCAAAAAGTAAAACCAAATTTTAAAAAATTCAAGAAATTAAACCAAAAGTAAAATGCCGTGTCATAATTTAAAACAAGAGTTTTTGACGTGCTCTAAAACTACTGTATTGTTGTTTATATTTTATAAACACTACACTTGAAAGCTTGAGTCTTTCAATAAAAAAGTAACTGTCCATTGCACGAATATTTGCAACAGGGACAATTTTAGGGTTAAGAAAGCCAACTGATAACACTTCGACGCTGTCTGTCTTTATAAACACTACACTTGGAAGTTGGAGGAGGTATTGTGGCCCCGGCACCAAATTTACTACCGGGGCCACTCCACTGTGCAGTCCATATTTAGGTGTATCAGATATTAAACAACGGTGACAGTTGATGCCCAATTTTTTAATTATATTGTGGCCTCGGTACCAAATTGTGTACCGGGGCCACCACACTACGCAGTCCAGATACTTGTTTGGTGGAATTCAGACCAGTTGAGGGTTTTATTATTATATTGTGGGGACCACTCTATCTATACCACACTACAACTCTATACCACTCTATTTCATACTTTAATTCTATTTAATACTTTAATTCTATTTCATACTTTAATTCTATTTAATACTTTAATTCTATTTCATACTTTAATTCTATTTAATACTTTAATTCTATTACTAATTACCATAAAGAGGAACAAAATAAACCAATTTTACCAAAAGTATAATATGACTTAGACTTACAAACACTACACTTGAAAGATGGTGCCTTTAAATGAAAAAGTCAGTCTTCATTGCACGACTATGTGCAACAGGGACAGTTTTTTGGTTTACAAAGTCAACCAATAACACTTGGACCCTGTCTGTCTTTAACATACTTGATGGGATCTCAATGACGAATTGTCTGTACCATATTTGGAGGAGGTATTGTGGCCCTGGTATCAAATTGGGTACCGGGGCCACCCCACTACGCAGTCCAGATACTTGTTTGGTGGAATTCTGACACGTGGAGGGTTTTTTAATTATATTGTGGCCTCGGTACCAAATTGTGTACCGGGGCCACCACACTACGCAGTCAAGATAGATAGATGCGTATCATAGATAAAGTACATTCAGTGGTGTGGGGCAAATTGAAAAATATTCAAAATGCACTGACATTATCAAAAACAAGAGGTTGTCACACGCTAAAACTCCAACATGTATATGATGGAGAGGATGGAGGAGTAGCCGTATGTGTAGTGTAATGCAGACCTGTTGAAGGTTTTTTATATATTTTATTGTGGTGCCCAGTGCCCACTCCTCTACGCAGTCCAGATACATTTATTGGTGCGAATCATAAAAGTTCAGGGTTTTTAATATATTGTGGTGACCCACTCCTCTACGCAGTCCAGGTACATTTATTGGTGCGAATCAAACAAGTTGATGGTTTTCTTATTATATATATTGTGGTGACCCACTCCTCTACGCAGTCCAGGTACATTTATTGGTGCGATTCATAAAAGTTCAGGGTTTTAATATATATTGTGGTGACCCACTCCTCTACGCAGTCCAGGTACATTTATTGGTGCGATTCATAAAAGTTCAGGGTTTTTAATATATTGTGGTGACCCACTCCTCTACGCAGTCCAGGTACATTTATTGGTGCGAATCAAACAAGTTGATGGTTTTCTTATTATATATATTGTGGTGACCCACTCCTCTACGCAGTCCAGGTACATTTATTGGTGCGATTCATAAAAGTTCAGGGTTTTTAATATATTGTGGTGACCCACTCCTCTACGCAGTCCAGGTACATTTATTGGTGCGATTCATAAAAGTTCAGGGTTTTTAATATATATTGTGGTGACCCACTCCTCTACGCAGTCCAGGTACATTTATTGGTGCGAATCAAACAAGTTGATGGTTTTCTTATTATATATATTGTGGTGACCCACTCCTCTACGCAGTCCAGGTACATTTATTGGTGCGATTCATAAAAGTTCAGGGTTTTTAATATATATTGTGGTGACCCACTCCTCTACGCAGTCCAGGTACATTTATTGGTGCGATTCATAAAAGTTCAGGGTTTTTAATATATATTGTGGTGACCCACTCCTCTACGCAGTCCAGGTACATTTATTGGTGCGAATCATAAAAGTTCAGGGTTTTTAATATATATTGTGGTGACCCACTCCTCTACGCAGTCCAGGTACATTTATTGGTGCGATTCATAAAAGTTCAGGGTTTTTAATATATTGTGGTGACCCACTCCTCTACGCAGTCCAGGTACATTTATTGGTGCGAATCAAACAAGTTGATGGTTTTCTTATTATATATATTGTGGTGACCCACTCCTCTACGCAGTCCAGGTACATTTATTGGTGCGATTCATAAAAGTTCAGGGTTTTTAATATATGTTGTGGTGACCCACTCCTCTACGCAGTCCAGGTACATTTATTGGTGCGATTCATAAAAGTTCAGGGTTTTTAATATATATTGTGGTGACCCACTCCTCTACGCAGTCCAGGTACATTTATTGGTGCGATTCATAAAAGTTCAGGGTTTTTAATATATATTGTGGTGACCCACTCCTCTACGCAGTCCAGGTACATTTATTGGTGCGAATCATAAAAGTTCAGGGTTTTTAATATATATTGTGGTGACCCACTCCTCTACGCAGTCCAGAAAGATACCTTGTTGCAACGTTTTGGACTAATAACTATATTGTGAGGTGTTCAGAATACACTGTAAATTAGTGGAAATGCTTGTTATTGAATGTTATTGAGGTTAATAATAGCCTAGGAGTGAAAATAAGCCCAAAAACTTGATTTTTAAACTTTTTATGTTTTTTTCAAAAAAAATCCGAATCCAAAACCTTAAATCCGAACCGAGACCTTTCGTCAAGTGTTTTGCGAGACAAATCCGAACCCCAAAAATAACGAAAATCCGGATCCAAAACACAAAACACGAGACCTCAAAAGTCGCCGGTGCACATCCCTACTTAGCGCCCCATCAGCTGTTGGAGGGGAGGGCGGCGGTGTTGATCCATAGCCCCTTCACGCTCCCCGTGGATTTATCTGAAGCTGTGCATTGGCCGTGGAAGGTATGGTCAGCGGTCGCTGCATAGTTTTAAAGTAATTTTAATTCTGTGGCGCCCTCCAGAGCCTGGCGCCCTAGGCAACTGCCTAACCTTGCCTAATGGGAGCGCCGGGCCTGGATTCGGGTCCATCTCTAATACTGACCCTAAACTCTTTAAGATTCTTGCACCCAAAACACCTTTCCAAAATACCCCTGTGTCTTGGTTTAGAGTACAACCACCGACTATTTTCAGGGGGTATGAGGTCATGTGCTAATATGTCCGGTGCGTCATCTAGCACAATACAGGCGGTGGAGGAGGGATTCACACCCCTTTCCCCACAAGCACTCCCCCTACATAGGAGTATGTCGCTTCCCCCTGCTGCAGGCTCCTATCAGCCACCTAAGCAGCAGGGTGGAGGATGGGGGGCTTCTAAGCAGACCATTGAGTTTATCAGCTTAGAAGTAGGGCACCCATTTGATTAGGTTTCAGGCAGCTACCGCTGTGGCTTTAGAAGGATCTCCCATTGAAGCGATAAAGCACTCATGATGATGGAAGTCCGATAGCAACAGAACCTCGTAACACAGTCTAAACAGGCTGCCATGTCCAGATTGCTCACTGCATACAGGTTATTTGAGGGCACACATATTATTCCAAATACACAGGTCCATGAATGACCATATCAGTTTGAGTCTCCAGCCCTCTGCTGGCTGATCTGACCATATCTCCAGTGGCATGTAGTTGGCAAGCTTCAGAGGGATGTTGTTGAAACACAGGGATGCTTCACACCTGATGAAATGCCAATGTGATGCAATTTTAAAAGGCCTATAGATTTTATCTGTTGGAAGTCTTAAAAGCGTTGTTGAAAAGTCCGACAGCACATACCACAACATCATGACAACGATGTGTAATCCCCGACACACTCTTCAGAGCTACTGCTTGAAAACCAGACTTCAAATGATTCCAAACAATAAACATGCCAGCCGCCTAGACTGGCGTCACTTTGAAGCCTGACTGTATTCTTGCTGCTGTTAAGGTGGTAATTTAAGGAGGGCACGGCTGGACAATGTGCTTTATAAAGACATGTACATCGTACAGCTGTGCCCTCCTTAAACTACCACCTTAACAGCAACAAGAATACAGTCGGGCTTCAAAGTGACGTCAGTCTAGAAGCCCGGCATCTTCATTGATCAAAATCATTTGAAGTCGCTCTGAAGAGTGTGTCGGGGATTACACCATTGCTGTCATGATGTTGTGATATGTGCTGTCGGGCTTTTCAGCATCGCTTTCACGTACCCAACCCCATGGAACGGAAGCATAACTTCCAGTTGTTTAGGATTGAGGAAGCTACTGCTGCGGCTTTAGATGGATCTTCCATCGCAGTGTTACAGCACTTAGGGTGATGGAAGTCAGATGCCTCCTAGACATGTATCAGGCCTATTGATATTGTGTACACAATTTGCTGGGGTTAGTCCCCATGGCGTAAACTCTGGTTGGTTCTCGCCGACGGGGCCCCTTTCACTAAATTTTAGTTGAACACGCAATTCCAGTGTTCCTTGGAGTATATTAGTCTGGACTCGGCCTTCATGGCAGCTATTTATTTTGAGGGTCTAGAACTGGCCCTCTACAGCACATATTCCTTTGAGATTGGGGTGGCTACTGCTGCAGCAAAGGAGGGCTCTTCCAGGACTGCGATTAAGTCCCTGGACAGATGGAAGTCAGATATGTCTAAAACATACAATAGACTGAGGAGGTGATGGCGGTAAGCTTGGTCTCTCTCCCTCTTTCCCTTCCTTCTGTAACCCAGGACTTTTTCAGTGGCTCTAAACCTGTTAGTTGCGTCCATGCTAATGAGCACAAGTTTCAGCCTGTACTGAATATACCCCTTGCACCTCAATAACTGTTTTGAGAGTTGTAGTGTTACTTGTTTACTGTATTGTACTGTTATACCATGTACTGTCTTGTTGTTTGCCCTCTGTACATCGCTGCAGACCTCATGTGGCGCACCAGTAAATAGTGGTTAATAATATAAATAATATATTCCCAATTAACACACGTCAATTTAGTCAGAAGCCAATTAACCTACTGCTTTGTTTTTGGACTGTGTGTTTGTGGATCCATTTGCATAAAAGAACAAAGCAAAGCAAGCTACCATCAATTTGCTGACTGCACAACAAGAACAGCCATATTTATCAAAACAGTCATTAGTTACCATGACATACCATCATAGTAAATACTTTGTGAATGTAGCCCAGGGATCTAGAACATTGCTTTAGAAAGCTTTCTTGCTAGTGTCAGCCATAAATGTGATGTGAAGGCAGGAAAGACAGCGAATGCTGAGCTAAAATGTAATCCTTCCACACAGTGTTATTCATGCTGATTTTTGGCAATCACACGTTTCTCCAGCTGTTAGATTAGCTTTACTTTAAATCAGGATAAATGAACAAATACATTATTTAATTTTAATGATTTACTTACTGTAACTTATTTTAAGGGACATAGCAAACTTAAAATTGGATATATAAACTTCTCTTTTTATCATTTTTTCCTTAAAATTGTTGTTGAAAAAAATGTACTGTGTATCGGCCACAGAAAGCAGAATGTATGTAGACTGAAACGCAACGTAAAGTAGCACAGATGGCAGGCAAGCAAATAATGACATTAACAACAGATTCTGCCATAAGGAAAGAAACATCAGAAGAAAGCAGCAGGAATCTGTGGGTGTTAACGAGTAAGGGCAGCTTAACAGAAGTGTTAGCAGTATAGGGATTTGGAGAGAAGACTATATATTTTTCAAGTATATCATCATTGTAATATGTCATGAATGTTCTAGTAGGAAAGGTAAATGACACCGGCAATTGCAATTACCTTTGATTTAATAAATGCATATTACAGCACGATCGGCAAAAGGATTGTTTATATTCTGAATGGGGTAGGCATCTGATTCTGGGTTATGCAATAGATGATTTAGGCTGGATATATACGGATCAGAATATAAAGAAACAGTAGTTGCACTTTACAGAGTCATTCTGTCTGATGTGCAGTGATTCTGCCCTAACACACAACAGCAATGAGTTCACAATGCACAACCAGTGGTGCCAACAGAAATTGTGGGGTCCAGTACAAATGTGACAGGCAGCACCGCTCACCAAACAGCCAAGAAATGATCTAGGCATGCCCACATCACTTATCCCAAAATCCCCCCCATGCCATTCACTTGCTTCAAAAGTTCACCGTGTGCCACTCTGACCTCCCAAATGCCATTAGATGCCCACGAACCCTCATATCCCATATGTACTCCAAAAATCCCCCACCTGCCCCTTGCATCCCTGCCCCACATGTCCTTTATATGCCCTTCAAACCTCCCCTCATGTTCTTTACATGCCCATCAGACCTCCCCACAAGTCCTTAACATGCCCATCAGACCTCCCCACATGTCCTTAACATGCCCATCAGACCTCCCCACATGTCCTTAACATGCCCATCAGACCTCCCCACATGTGGTTTTCATGCCCATGGACCTCCCCTCATGTGCTTTACATCCCCATCAGACCTCCCTGGAAATGTGTGACCTGCCAGAGCCAGGTCATTGTTTATGCATGCTGGGAAGTGCCTGTTTTTTGCTCTACATTCTAGTTATGTATGTCATACTCAGCAAACACATTATGGTTTCACTCCTGAGAGTCACCACTCCAGTCTTTCTACACCCACATCTACATGGTGACAGAAGTTGGCAGACATGGCTCAAGGTCTCCGCCGCATTGACCCTCTCATATTTGATGAAAACATCGCTGACAACTGCATCACTGGGCTATTTGAGAAGTCAAAAATGGTACAAGCACATACTTTACTAAATCTGGCTGGTGCCGAGGCAGTAGTTAAAGCAGACACATTTATCTATGAGGAAAGGGAGGATATTGAGGACCCTGAAGTACTTCTAAAAAAGTTTGAGGAGATATGTTTACCTGGAAGAATGTAATAATGGACAGACATATATTTAATACCACAAAGCAAAATAATGTGCAATCATTTGTGTCAACATTAAAATTACTAGCAAAAAATGTGAGTTTGGTGCCATCACCAATGAACTAGTCAGAGACAGAATTGTTTGTGGTATTCATAATGATACTGTACACACAGATGTTAAGAGAAAAGAATTTGACTATAGAAACTGACATTCATATCGGCATAACTAATGAACAGTCTGAGAGGAGTACAAGGGAATTAAGGAAGGAGGCAGAAATATGTAGTATACAGCGCACAACACCCCAATGTGTGCCATGCCAAAATTGTGGCAGACACCACCCACCTGAGCTGAAAAATATCCGGACTTTAATAAATGCTGTAACTCTTGTAATAAATGGAACCACTTCGCAAAATGCTGCAGATCTAAATACACAATGGCAACTAGCACGCCACGTGAAACACTGAGGGAAAGACAGTCACATAGAGTCAATAACATGGAGAACGGGTGTCACACATTGCACCAGCTAATCTGCATTTTGGTCACTGTTCTTACCTGTTTCTCTAGGTTGTTACCCCCTGCATTCACTTGCCAGACTGAACTGAGCATGCGCACACCTGTTTTTTCAAAGCTTCCTGAATTCTCTTGATTGACTAATTGCCTGTCAGCTCTGTCTATTTAAAGCACCTGCTTCTCTACTTAGTTTGCAGAGCTTCAGGTCTCCTTACCAGTTAGGACGCTGTTCTCTCTGGCTCCTGTCTGCACTTCTCTATTCTGTGTCACCTGTTCCACGATCGAGACCTGTTGTATTATTGCCTCATCATTGGTCCTGTCCTCAAGCTATTCGCTTTCCAGGGATCTCAGTGCATCAGTTCTCTGCAGTACACCACCTCATCCTATGTTATCTGTTCCACTATGAAGACCTGTAGTACTATTGCAAGAACCTCATGCCTCATCATTGGTCCTGTTCTCAAGCTATTCGCTTTCCAGGGATCTCAGTGCATTACTTCTCTACAGTTCACCACTTCTCAGTTGCTATCCTGTGTCACCTGTTCCACGATCGAGACCTGTTGTATTATTGCCTCATCATTGGTCCTGTCCTCAAGCTATTCGCTTTCCAGGGATCTCAGTGCATCAGATCTCTGCAGTACACCACCTCATCCTATGTTATCTGTTCCACTATGAAGACCTGTAATACTATTGCAAGAACCTCATGCCTCATCATTGGTCCTGTTCTCAAGCTATTCGCTTTCCAGGGATCTCAGTGCATTACTTCTCTACAGTTCACCACTTCTCAGTTGCTATCCTGTGTTACCTGTTCCACGATCAAGACCTGCGGTATTGTTGCAGGAACCTCATGCCTCATAATCAGTCCTGTTCTCAGCTATTTGCTTTCTAAAGACCTGAATGCTTTGGTTCACTGCCAATCACCTGAACCTCTGCATTTATCGTCCAGCAGTCCTGCTCCACTTCACGATTCCATCTCACTCTGCTCTAATCCCCTTAGAGGACCGCGACCTGCGGTTAGATAGCAGCTAAGTCCATATTCCTGTCACTCACCGGACCGTGAGTGCTACTTCTCGTGTATTTAGGAACCGTGGCCGTCCGCCATCCTGAGGGTCTGCGCATGTGCAGCCCTTTCAAGCCTTCAGTATCTGTTGCTTTTCATTAATTGGCTGATCAGGCAACACTCCCTATTTAAAGCACCTGTGGTTAATACCTCGTTGCCGGATCTTGGAGTCTCATTCCTATGAGCCTCTGAAGGTGTTCCTGTGTTTCCTCGTGTATTCAGCTCCTGCTGATTCCTGTTATTTCTATTGTGGTTTCCAGACCACTTCAACTCTCCTGTGTTCATCGTGTCTGCCCAGCTGATTCCTATCCGCTGTCTCCGTTGTTTCTACAGAGTTCCTACTCACTTCAACTCTCCTGTGTTCATCGTGTCTGCCCAGCTGATTCCTATTCGCTGCCTCCGTTGTTTCTACAGAGTTCCTACTCACTTCAACTCTCCTGTGTTCATCGTGTCTGCCCACCTGATTCCTATCCGCTGCCTCCGTTGTTTCTACAGAGTTCCTACTCACTTCAACTCTCCCGTGTTCATCGTGTCTGCAGCCAGCTGATTCCTATCCGCTGCCTCCGTTGCTTCTACAGAGTTCCTGCTCACCTCAACTCCCCGGTGTTCATCGTGTCTGCAGCCAGCTGATTCCTATCCGCTGCCTCCGTGGCTTCTACAGAGTTCCAGCTCATCTCAACTCTCCTGTGTTCATCGGGTCAGCGCTCCGCTGCTTCCATCTCTGCTACTGGAGTTCAGACCACCTCAACTCTCCCGTGTTCTTCATGTTCCAGTTCCATTTACTACTGCTTCCAGAGTATTGCCTCGTTCATGCTGGTTTACCTACCGTGCGCTGCACCAACTTGATTACCGCTTCCACCTTCCAGTGGTCTCTCCTCCTGCCGGCCTTCAGCCGTTCAGGTATCCCTGCACGTCTCTCTGACAGCCTGCTCTCCTGAACCGCGGTATGCATACTTCTCATTGACTTTGCTTGTGTATTGCATATCTAGCTGGACTGAGTTGTGTTCTCCTCCGGAGTCCTCTATCCACTGAGACTATCACTACCATTGACTTTGTTTCCTATTTGCCTGGATTGTTATTGTGACTTTGTATACTTTAGCAGTGCTGCTCTGTTATCATTGTATTGTGATATCATCGTGGGATCAAGTTCTGTGTGCCCGTGTATACTCTGCATAGCATTTATCTCCTCGTGCCCTCCTCACATATATATTGCAGTGGTACAACTTGCTATATGCAGACCACTGATTCCTGTTCCCTGTGACACCAGTTTCAAGTATCCTCTCACATAGCAGTGGTACAACTTGCTATACGCAGACCACTGACTATCCTCACGTTTCCTTGTCCATCTAGTTCCTCGTGTACAGTTATATACTCATTACCAGTGCTGCTTGTCATAGACTTTCCCCGAGCATTCTCTCACCATCTGCTGTTCCTCCTGTTCCGTTGTCACCCTGCTACCAGAGTACCTATTACCATCTATATTACTCTGGTAAGCCATCATCTGTTGATTTTCTGGGTAAAGACTCCTAGTGCCCGTGACAATTCCCTTGCGAGGATCTCTGGTGAATACCTCTCTACCAGTAAAGTCCACACCTCTCTGGGGGTAAGTCTATCTAGAGCTGGGCTTCAAGGTCTATTCCAAACTCAGGCTCTGTGACACCGAGTCTCTATCAGAACCTGCCAATGTGATATATTGTGAGAGTGTAGATCTGGTAGCAGAAAAGGGAGACATCTTTACTAGTCTCTCTGTGAAACACAACGGAAATATACTGAAAGTAAAAATTGGTCAATGACTCTCCTGCACAGAACAAACCCAAATACACTAACAGGGGCGGGCTGGCCCAGGGGGCAGGGGGGCAGATGGCACCCGGGCCGGACAGAAGAATAGTATTTTGGGCCGCCTGGTGGTCCAGTGGTAATGCGATGGAGACAGCCTTTGCAGTCTGTGCAGGGGCTGTCACATCGCGTAGTACTCACTGCAGCTGCATCATTCATTCACAGAATATTGCACTACAGCTTATAGTACAATATTCTGTGAATGGATGATGTCCCTGCAGTGAGTACTCTGCGATGTGACAGCCCTTGCACAGACTGCAAAGGCTGTCTCCATCGCATCTCGGTAAGAGCTTCAGATCACTGTGTCATGTGACCTCCGTGGTCACATGGTACACAGTGTAGGCGGGGCTGATGGAGTTCTGTGCTGGAGCTGCAGCATGTCTGTCTATGCCTGGAGTCAAAGTTAAGAGAAGGGGTACTGTGATGAGGGAGCTAGTGTGTGTGAAGGGGGGGGGGAGGTGGACATGTGTGACTAAAGGTGCTGGGGGCAGACTGGGGCATGTGTGGCTATAGATGCTGGGGCAGAGAGGGGACATGTGTGACTAAATGTGCTGGGGGCAGACTGGGGCATGTGTGGCTATAGGTGCTGGGGCATAGAGGGGACATATGTGACTAAAGGTGCTGGGGGCAGACTGAAGCATGTGTGACTAAAGGTGCAGGGGGCAGACTGGGGCATGTGTGACTATAGGTGCTGGGGCAGAGGGGGGCATGTGTGACTAAAGGTGCTGGGGCAGAGGGGGGACATGTGTTAATAAAGGTGCTGGGGCCGGGGGGGACCTGTGTGGCTAAAGGTGCTGTACAGAGGTGGGGTGTGACTAAAGCATGTGGGCAGAAGGGGGAGCCATGTGTGACTAAAGCATGTGGGCATAAAGGGGGATCTAATTATAAAACGTGGGTTATATATTGATTTAATGCGGGGGATTGTTGTTTTCTAAGTTTTGTAAATTTTATGTACCTGTTTTTTTTTTTTGGGTTTTTTTTTTTACCATTTAGGGCCTCCAATATTCCAAGGATCCAGACAACCAGCAACGGAACTAAAGTAACCAGCAGCCACAAGTGGTGACAGTGACAAGAAGAGGTAGGAGAGAGCAGGACAGTCTGCCAACTGTCCTGAATCTGGTGGGACAGTCCCAAATTTGAGTGACTGTTTCGCTTTGGACAGTTGGGAGGTATGTCCCGCTTCACCGTGTACTGCTTGTGAAGGCAGAACTGTGTACACCTAACAGTAGTGCACACAGTATTGTCTGTGTATTTGTCTAAAATGATAACCATGTTACATCATAGGGGATTACCCTGTCTAAAGTGCCCAGGCCCCCCAGAGCCTTAATCCAGCGCTGGGCCTGGGCATAAAAATATATATATGGATTAAGCAACACTAAAATAACGACTTTTTATATAGATAAATATATATTGTACCAAAAATATATATTGTACCCTTTAAGGATGGGCCGCTACTTGTGGGCCAGTGCTGTGTGCTTGCCCCTCCGGGCTAAAGTCTGCCAGCCCCCTCCTGGACACTAAGTAACTAGACAGATTCAGTAAACCTTGTGGTGTATGGAGGTAAAATTATTAAAACTATGGGCACTAGAGTTTACATGTGTGCCATTACGGTTTCACATCGTTGATCATGATGCCAGACCACTACTAGGACTACCTGATAGCGTTTAAACTGGGCTTGATACACCCGGAGCCGAATCCATATGGTACAGCCAGAAACTCCAGAACTCAAGGAATTCAAAGATCTGTCCGAGTGTGATGTAATTGGTAAACTCCCTGTCATTTACCATTTGCAACTGGGTGAGTCAATTGTCCCCACAGTATGTGCATCCAGACACATTACCTGTTGCCATGAGAGACAAAGTGCTTGCTGACCTAGACTGCATGACAAGGCTTGGTATGATTACCACAATGGAGGAAGCAACACAGTGGGTCTCAGCTATGGTAGCCGCAGCGAAAAACCTGAGTCAGTTAGATTATGCATAGACCCCGTGCACCTAAACAAAGCAATGCTGAGGCCTCGACACCCATTGAGAACGGTCAAACAAGCTATTGCTGACATGTCTGAGGCAAAAAATTTTAGTGCCCTGGATACTAAATGTGGATTTTGGCAGATATTTCTGGACATGTGGCTAGCACATAAGCCTCACAGTACTGGAGTCATCATTTGATACCCAAACCTTATCTGTGCGGAGTTTGTATGTTCTCCTCGTGTTTGCGTGGATTTCCTCTGTATGCTCAGATTTTTTCCCTTACTCCAAAAACATATCAGTAGGTTAATTGGCTGTTATTAAATTGATCTTAGTCTCTGTCGGTCTGTGTGTATGTTAGAGAATTTAGACTGTAAGCTCCAATGGAGCAGGGACTGATGTGAGTGAGTTCTTTGTACAGCGCTGCGGAATTAGTGGCGCTGTATAAATAGCTGCTGCTGATGATGAAGATGCCAAAGAATCATCCAACCTCACCACATTTATAACACCTGCTGGACAATATTACTTATGGCCTGACCACCAACAGTGATGATTTCCAACAATGCATTGAACAATTGTTGGCAGGATACCTGTGTGAAATCATTGTCGATGACATCCTCATCTCGGGTTGTAACATGCAAGAACATGATCTGTGCCTCCATCGGGTGTAGGAAAGGATTCTTAATATATGAAAGAGGCGCTCATTGACTGGATTCAATCCAATAGCAGGAGTTTATATGTATGAATAGACGCTGTGACTGGAGACAAAAGTGATAATTAATAACTAGTTGGTGTCAGGCGCTGCCTCCGCACTGACAAAAGGTGCGAGAGGCGGCCGCCTGTACCCTTACAATTGTCACCTCCCATTGCCTAGCGCATGTGTGGTCTCCCTAGCAAGGGGACGTCATGAAGCTTCTGATCGGCGGTCAGCATCCCTGACCGCCGGCAAATCTGTTCCCCTATCAGGGACCACATAGGGAGATAAATAGTAGTCTCTGGCAACATAAGGGTGCCAGAGTATTGGTTTCACCCAGCCCCAGCACCTGTTTGTATCCTGCTCCTGTTTCCAGTGTTTGACCCAGCTGTCTTTTTGACCTACCTTTGGATTACGCCTTGTACCTTGCTGCTAGTGCTGGTTCCCTTATTCCTGACCTGCCTATGACTATTCTTTGGATCATCCTTTGTACCTTGCCACCCTTTTGGTTTTGACACGGATTGACTGACTACGCTCTGTCCACTCTGTTACTACACTGGTGGCTGTCTTAGAGAACTGCGACCTGCGCACCCTCTTGCAGCGAAGCCCAAACTCCCTTGTGGGTGTACTAATAACAATTGATTTGTGTTCAATATCAAGAATCATAGATCCCTGATTAAATCATCAACACATTAATACTAATGATAGTTGCCCCTGACTGTAAAGTTAATATGAACAAATAATTTATAAATATGAAATTACCGTATTTCCCCATGTATAAGACGCACCCATGTATAAGACGCACCTTAATTTTGGGACCCAAAATGAAAAAAAAGATGTATTACATAAAGTTATTGAACTCAAGTTTTATTTATCATAAAACTACTCATCATCACTGTCAGAACTTTCAACCATTATCTTGTCCTCATCTGTGTTTGATGACGAATCGCTGTCTTCATATATTGCCTCGTCCTCAGTTCCATCTAAGGCATTTGAAATGCCACACTTCTTAAATGACTTGACAATGATCTCAATCTTGATATTATCCCAGGATCTTTTCACCCAGGTACAAACTTCTCCTATAGTTGGCTTTTTCACTCTTCCTGCTGGTGTCA
Source organism: Mixophyes fleayi (assembly GCF_038048845.1). Taxonomy (NCBI): domain Eukaryota; kingdom Metazoa; phylum Chordata; class Amphibia; order Anura; family Limnodynastidae; genus Mixophyes; species Mixophyes fleayi. The sequence continues at coordinate 251,525,521 of NC_134405.1, forward strand.
AATTGTCCCCAGAAGACTTCATCCATTGGTTCCATTCCTCTCTCATGGTAGCTTTGAAGGGTTTGTTAATGCTGACATCAAGTGGTTGGAGCTGGGATGTCAAGCCTCTAGGTATGACAGCAAGTTTTGTTTTTTGCTCTGCAGCAATCTTCTTTGTGTTTGGTGTTAAGTGTGCCCTGAACTGATCAAGCACCAATAGGGCAGGTTTGCGTAAGAGCGCACCTGGTCTCCTGCTCCAAACTTTCTCAAACCAGATCTTCATCCCATCCTGATCCATCCAACCCTTGTCATGAACATGGACAATCACTCCTCTCGGAATGACTTCTTTTGGCATTGTTTTGCGTTTCAAAATCAGCATAGGAGGCAGCTTGGTTCCGTCGGCACAACAAGCTAGATCAACTGTATAATGACTCTTTTCATGTCCACTTGTCTTCACAATTACAGTTTTTACCCCCTTCTTATCAACAGTTCTGTTACTTGGGACATCAAATTGAAGGGGGACTTCATCCATATTTGCAATCTGTCCCAACTCAAACTGATGTGTCTTCCGACATTGAGTGACAAAACGATGAAATTCAAGGACCTTCTGCTCATAGCATTCAGGCATCCTTTGGGCAAGTCTGGTGCGTGTACGCCTGCTTAGTTCATTCCGTTTCATGAACCTGAAGCACCAATTGTGTCCTCCTTTGAAGTCAGTAACTTCATTTGTATCAGCAATTCTTCTTGCCTCATGCTGAACCATCTTTGTGGACACAGGAATTCCAATTGCTCTTTGCTCTTCAATCCATATCTTCAATTCTCTCTCTAAATCAGGCCATTTTTCTGACTTGCCTCTCATAGCCTTCTTCTGCCGTGGCGTTTTCAGTAGGGTTTCTTCTTCCCGTAGCCAGTCTCGGATTGTTTTCTCAGTTGGGGGCGGACCAAACTTACGCTCAGCAGCACGATTTCCATTCAGTTTTGCAAACTGGATCACTTTTAATTTGAAATCAGCACTGTATGAAAATCTTTTCTGAGCCATTTCTGGGCAGAACGTGGAATGGTCCTGATTTTATACGGTACCGTAATTACGGGATATGGTATTATAACCTTTTCACTGCTAAAACTGCTGCTTTATTATTACAGTATGCAATGTGCAGCAGGAGGAATCAAAAGGCTCTTTCTAATTTTTGGGTCACAGAGCACACTAGCCTGCAATTTATTGGTCACAGAGCACACTAGCCTGCAATTTTTGGGTCACAGAGCACACTAGCCTGCAATTTATTGGTCACAGAGCACACTAGCCTGCAATTTTTGGGTCACAGAGCACACTAGCCTGCAATTTTTGGGTCACAGAGCGCTACAGCAGCTTACAATAGTCCCACATTCAGACCAAAACGAGTGCTACTGCACAGTCTTGTTGACAAGAGACAAGTCACGTAGACCCGCCCCAAGCGTGTCTACGTGACTTGTCTAATGTCACCAACGCTGTGCAGCTTCTGTCAGACAAACACGGAGGAATCGGTAGTCATCGGCACTCATTGGAACTGTCAGTCACGTGACTGACAGCGCCGAGACTGTGGGAGGCGCCTGCAGGACCTGAAGGTCCTTTTGCAAAGTAACGGGGGACACGCTGGACACGCTGGAGCTGATTAGCGGGGACTCCTCACACCAGATGCCGACTTCTTCAATCAGGTAAGTAGCGCTGGCAGTGTATAAGACGCACCTTTTTTTTAGACCCAAAATTTGGAGAAAAAAGGTGCGTCTTATACATGGGGAAATACGGTAATCATCATCATCATCAACATTTATTTATATAGCGCCATCAAATTCCGTAGCGCTTTACAATTGGGAACAAACATTAATAAAACAATACTGGGTAATACATACAGACAGAGAGGTAAGAGAACCCTGCTCAATGTAATATGATATATATTATTCCCTATATTATAATGTGGTAATCAGAGTAAATAACGCAGACATTGAAATAGAATTATTTTTCTAAGAACTGGGTTTAAACTGGAACCTACCGTGTGTGTGAGAAATGAAGGTAGTTATTAAAGGTAGTTATTAAATGGTTATTATGATATTTATTGGTATATTTGCCTCATCATTTGACCCTCCTGATAACATGGAGCAATAGCAGTCTCTCAGGGAAGTAACTCCCGCTTTAGGAGCAGAAATATACACCTTTTCACTTACTGGAATTCCCAATGAACACGAGAACCTTCCAACCTTGACCTGCCGCAAATAAGGACAAGCTGTGCACACTAAAAGGGAGGGGGGTGTCTAGAGTTTCAGGACTGCTGGTCTATCTCCATTTCACCTTCCTGAAAATCCTGAAAATCCCCTTGAATTGCTTTGTACAACAGTAGAAGGTGCTCATGGCACCAGCTCACCAATATTTAGAGGAACACTGATCTCAAATCAGCACTGTCCTGCCTAAATGGGGAGAGTTGGGATGTATGGCTGCACTGTGTTACTGAACTTCGTGTCAAAGCTATGATCACAGAAGATGTTACTGGAAAACAAATTGTACAACATCATTGCACTCCACACATAGCTGCAGGACTGCATGGATTCCTCACAGCTGAGAGGCAAGTAATGTTGTGTTTAGCGAACTGTACAATTGCAACAAATAAGAACACCAAGTAAAGGGCCTCTTTTCCCATTTACACAGGCCATAATAACCCTTAATTGTTTTTTTGTCAGTGTACAAAGAAAAAAGCTTAATGATGGATGATTTTCATCAAGGGAGAATAAATGGTTTTCGGATGTAACATATTCACAGCCTGTCATGCTTCTGTGGAAGGAGATTTAATAGGCTGCTTGATTACTGGCACTGATGGGAGGATGAGTGAGTGGATCAGTACAGCAGAAGGGCCTAGAGTGAAACTTTTGTGTGTGGTAAATTATAACTGCCGGGACAAAATGCACTTATAAGCCAGCATCGGAATTCTAATGGCAAAGTACAGCACAAAGTAAGTGTCTGTTTATATCTCCTGGACCCCATTATAATTGTAACTTTGTATAGTAATAACTTTTCCTAGAGGGTTGCAGCTATGGATGTTACAGTTTCCTCCAGGGTTAAAGGCTTCACCATAGAAAGAGTGTGCTAATGGCTAATTACGTGTGTCCACACAGAAATACTTTGCTTGGCTGCCTGGTTTTTCTTTTAACAGGGCAGCTATTGTTATACCCAGACAAAAGATGTCAGCTGCTTAAATGATAAAGGTTGTTGAAGCTGTATGGTCCTGTTAAGTGCGTATTGTCGCTAACCAATAACGATTGTCGAACCTCGATTTGTGTTTCCAACGCACAAAGATTTATTCGCAAAAAGTAGTAGAATATATTCAAGCGAAGTGATAATAAGTACAGCCGTTACTTATCGCAGGCGCTCTGGATCCAGTATGCAGTCATTCAATCCTGAAGTCTGGGGACAAGATGTCTGAACACTAGATGTGAAGCTGCTGCTTATATGCACATAGGAATACAGTAATACAATGGAGATGGTATAGCTTGCTTCTATTGGTCCAGGTTTCAGGTAGGGATGAGCGCGCTCGGATTTCTGAAATCCGAGCCCACCCGAACGGTGCGGATCCGAGTCGGATCCGAGACAGATCCGGGTATTGGCGCCAAATTCAAAAGTGAAACTGAGGCTCTGACTCATAATCCCGTTGTCGGATCTCGCGATACTCGGATCCTATAAATTCCCCGCTAGTCGCCGCCATCTTCACTCGGGCATTGATCAGGGTAGAGGGAGGGTGTGTTAGGTGGTCCTCTGTGCTGTTTAGTTCTGTGCTGTTTAGTTCTGTGCTGTTTAGTGCTGTGCTGTGCTGTGCTGTGCTGTGCTGTGCTGTGCTGTGCTGTGTTCTGCAGTATCAGTCCAGTGGTGCTGTGTGCTGTGCTCTGTCCTTCTGAGGTCAGTGGTGCTGCTGGGTCCTGTGCTGTGTCCTGTTCAGTCCAGTGGTGCTGTGTCCTGTGCTCTGTGCTTCTAAGGGCATAGTTATTTCCCCAATATTCCCCTGTGTTTAAAAAAATAAAAAAAAGTTTTTTTTATAAAATACCAAAAACTACTTTAATATTTTTTAATTACCACAAAATTTTCACAACCAATCCTGCAGTATAAGCCCATTGGTACTGCAATATTACCAAGTTCACACATTCAGCAGTAAAAGTCCAGTGGTACTGCAATATTACAAAGTTTACACATTCTGCAGTATCAGTCCAGTGGTGCTGTGTCCTGTGCTCTGTCCTGCTGAGTTCCGTAGTGCTGCTGGGTCCTGTGCCGTGTCCTGTTCAGTCCAGTGGTGCTGTGTCCTGTGCTCTGTGCTTCTAAGGGCATAGTTATTTCCCCATTATTTCCAAGTTTGTAAAAAATAAAAAAAAAGTAAAAAAAAATAAAAAATTAAAAAAAAATAAAAAATATAATAATTATAACCAAATTTGCAAAACCAATCCAGCATTATAAGTCCATTGGTACTGCAATATTACCAAGTTCACACATTCAGCAGTAAAAGTCCAGTGGTACTGCAATATTACAAAGTTTACACATTCTGCAGTATCAGTCCAGTGGTGCTGTGTCCTGTGCTCTGTCCTGCTGAGTTCCGTAGTGCTGCTGGGTCCTGTGCCGTGTCCTGTTCAGTCCAGTGGTGCTGTGTCCTGTGCTCTGTGCTTCTAAGGGCATAGTTATTTCCCCATTATTCCCAAGTTTGTAAAAAATAAAAAAAAAGTAAAAAAAAATAAAAAATTAAAAAAAAAAAAAAAATATAATAATTATAACCAAATTTGCAAAACCAATCCAGCATTATAAGTCCATTGGTACTGCAATATTACCAAGTTCACACATTCAGCAGTAAAAGTCCAGTGGTACTGCAATATTACAAAGTTTACACATTCTGCAGTATCAGTCCAGTGGTGCTGTGTCCTGTGCTCTGTCCTGCTGAGTTCCGTAGTGCTGCTGGGTCCTGTGCCGTGTCCTGTTCAGTCCAGTGGTGCTGTGTCCTGTGCTCTGTGCTTCTAAGGGCATAGTTATTTCCCCATTATTCCCAAGTTTGTAAAAAATAAAAAAAAAGTAAAAAAAAATAAAAAATTAAAAAAAAAAAAAAAAATATAATAATTATAACCAAATTTGCAAAACCAATCCAGCATTATAAGTCCATTGGTACTGCAATATTACCAAGTTCACACATTCTGCAGTATCTTGTGCTACATATAATGGAGAGCAAAAATTTGGAGGATAAAGTAGGGAAAGATCAAGACCCACTTCCTCCTAATGCTGAAGCTGCTGCCACTAGTCATGACATAGACGATGAAATGCCATCAACGTCGTCTGGCAAGCACGATGCCCAATCTCCTAGTACAGGGCATGTAAAATCCAAAAAGCCCAAGTTCTCAAAAAACAGCAAAAAAAGAAACTTAAAATCATCTGAGGAGAAACGTAAAGTTGGCAATATGCCAATTACGACAAGTAGTGGCAAGGAACGGCTTAGGCCCTGTCCCGTGTTCATGACTAGTGGTCCAACTTCACCCAAGGATCAAAGCCCTCCTCCCCCCCCCTACAAAAAATTTAAGAGAGTTATGCTGTCAGCAACAACAACAAAACAGCAAAGAACTCTGCCTTCTAAACAGATGACATCACAAATCCCCAAGGCGAGTCCAAGGGTGTTGTTGGTTGTGAACCCTGACCTTCCCATCACTGTACGGGAAGAGGTGACTCCATCCAGCATTTGCAGCACGCCCTCTGCATATGCTGGAAGGATCACCCACAGTCCAGTTACAGATTTGGCTAATGAAGGTGTGAATGTTGTGCACTGGGAGGAGGATATTGATGTAGCTGGCGCTGAGGAGGATGTTGATGATTATGATGCAGACAGATACCAAATTGCATTTCTCAATTTCTATTTATATTCTAGATTATATAACGGCTGAAAAGTTTTCTGTTTTACTCCTAGTGGAGAGGGGATCTGATGCAGACAGATACCAAACTGCCTTTGTCCATTTCTTTGTATATTTGAATTGCTAGTTCTACAGTCTATGCAGGCTGCTTTATTTATATTCAACTACAAGTGTAGGGCGGGGGGGGGGGGCATAGATAGCCACCAAAGTAACGTGGTCCATTTAATTTCACTTTCTAGCTCCACAGTCTGTGCAGCCTGCTTTTTTTTATCTTCAAAGTATTTATATTTACAAGCCTTGCAATCTAAATTAACTAGAGGTAGTGACGTGGTAGAACTCCAAAAGGCAGTTTGGAAGCCCCTGTACAAAATGGCTCTATTTTTTAACTGAGTTGTCCCCCCTCCAGTGTGTACTCGGAAAGAGTTTTTAGTGCAGCGGGGAACCTGGTCAGTGAGCGGCGAAGGAGGTTGCTTCCTCACAACGTTGAAAAAATGATGTTTATAAAAATGAATAATCAATTCCTCAATGAAGTACAGCACTGCCCTCCAGACAGTACAGAGGGACTGTGGTTGTGGAGTCCAGCGGGGACGAATTGATAATGTGTGAGGAGGAGGAAGTACACACTGTAGGGGGAGAGGAATCAGAGGTTGAGGATAAGGACGACATCTTTCCTCAGTAGAGCCTGTTTAGTTTGTACAGGGAGAGATGAATTGTTTTATTGGTGTGGGGGCCCAAACAAACCAATCATTTCAGCCACAGTTGTTTGGTAGGCCCTGTCGCTGAAATGATTGGTTTGTTAAAGTGTGCATGTCCTATTTCAACAACATAAGGGTGGGTGGGAGGGCCCAAGGACAATTCCATCTTGCACCTTTTTTTTTGGCATTATGTGACCATTCAACAGTCGTTTGCCATGTTCAAAAAGTAAAAGAAAATGCCAACAAATTCAATAAATTAAATCAAAAGTTAAATGCCCTGTCATTATTTAAAACAAGAGGTTTTGACGTGCTAGAATTAGTGTAGTGTTAAGATGTTATAAACACTACACTTGGAAATTGGAGGAGGTAATGTGGCCCCGGTATCAAATTGGGTACCGGGGCCAACCCACTATGCAGTCCAGATACTTGTTTGGTGGAATTCCGACACGTGGAGGGTTTTTAAATTATATTGTGGCCTCGGTACCAAATTGTGTACCGGGGCCACCACACTACACAGTCAAGATAGATAGATGCGTATCATAGATAAAGTACATTCAGTGGTGTGGGGCAAATTGAAAAATATTCAAAATGCACTGACATTATCAAAAACAAGAGGTTGTCACACGCTAAAACTCCAACATGTATATGATGGAGAGGATGGAGGAGCAGCCGTATGTGTAGTGTAATGCAGACCTGTTGAAGGTTTTTTATATATTTTATTGTGGTGCCCAGTGCCCACTCCTCTACGCAGTCCAGGTACATTTATTGGTGCGATTCATAAAAGTTCAGGGTTTTTAATATATTGTGGTGACCCACTCCTCTACGCAGTCCAGGTACATTTATTGGTGCGAATCAAACAAGTTGATGGTTTTCTTATTATATATATTGTGGTGACCCACTCCTCTACGCAGTCCAGGTACATTTATTGGTGCGATTCATAAAAGTTCAGGGTTTTTAAGATATTGTGGTGACCCACTCCTCTACGCAGTCCAGGTACATTTATTGGTGCGATTCATAAAAGTTCAGGGTTTTTAATATATTGTGGTGACCCACTCCTCTACGCAGTCCAGGTACATTTATTGGTGCGATTCATAAAAGTTCAGGGTTTTTAAGATATTGTGGTGACCCACTCCTCTACGCAGTCCAGGTACATTTATTGGTGCGATTCATAAAAGTTCAGGGTTTTTAATATATTGTGGTGACCCACTCCTCTACGCAGTCCAGGTACATTTATTGGTGCGAATCAAACAAGTTGATGGTTTTCTTATTATATATATTGTGGTGACCCACTCCTCTACGCAGTCCAGGTACATTTATTGGTGCGATTCATAAAAGTTCAGGGTTTTTAATATATTGTGGTGACCCACTCCTCTACGCAGTCCAGGTACATTTATTGGTGCGAATCAAACAAGTTGATGGTTTTCTTATTATATATATTGTGGTGACCCACTCCTCTACGCAGTCCAGGTACATTTATTGGTGCGATTCATAAAAGTTCAGGGTTTTTAAGATATTGTGGTGACCCACTCCTCTACGCAGTCCAGGTACATTTATTGGTGCGATTCATAAAAGTTCAGGGTTTTTAATATATTGTGGTGACCCACTCCTCTACGCAGTCCAGGTACATTTATTGGTGCGATTCATAAAAGTTCAGGGTTTTTAAGATATTGTGGTGACCCACTCCTCTACGCAGTCCAGGTACATTTATTGGTGCGATTCATAAAAGTTCAGGGTTTTTAATATATTGTGGTGACCCACTCCTCTACGCAGTCCAGGTACATTTATTGGTGCGAATCAAACAAGTTGATGGTTTTCTTATTATATATATTGTGGTGACCCACTCCTCTACGCAGTCCAGGTACATTTATTGGTGCGATTCATAAAAGTTCAGGGTTTTTAATATATTGTGGTGACCCACTCCTCTACGCAGTCCAGGTACATTTATTGGTGCGATTCATAAAAGTTCAGGGTTTTTAATATATTGTGGTGACCCACTCCTCTACGCAGTCCAGGTACATTTATTGGTGCGATTCATAAAAGTTCAGGGTTTTTAATATATTGTGGTGACCCACTCCTCTACGCAGTCCAGGTACAATTATTGGTGCGAATCATAAAAGTTCAGGGTTTTTAATATATATTGTGGTGACCCACTCCTCTACGCAGTCCAGAAAGATACCTTGTTGCAACGTTTTGGACTAATAACTATATTGTGAGGTGTTCAGAATACACTGTAAATTAGTGGAAATGCTTGTTATTGAATGTTATTGAGGTTAATAATAGCCTAGGAGTGAAAATAAGCCCAAAAACTTGATTTTTAAACTTTTTATGTTTTTTTCAAAAAAAATCCGAATCCAATACCTTAAATCCGAACCGAGACCTTTCGTCAAGTGTTTTGCGAGACAAATCCGAACCTCAAAAATAACGAAAATCCGGATCCAAAACACAAAACACGAGACCTCAAAAGTCGCCGGTGCACATCCCTAGTTTCAGGAAGGTCCAAGGGGTTGTCAATCATTGGCTGGTTCATCCTAAAGAATCCAAAGGAGGGGGTCATCACTCCAGGGGGTATGCTCTGCTCTTCCCACCAAGATTCCTTAGTCTTAAGTAGTTCATAATTCCCTATCATTCATAACTTGCGTATGCACTCTGCGATTCCTTCGCAGAGTGAACCGAACAGTAG